>NC_092049.1:53275711-53577016 GCF_003086295.3 Arachis hypogaea
ACTTGTTCGAGATCCTGAAAGCTCAAGTCCGAGTTGTTGCTCCTGAGGGGGATCTCTCCTTGTTTAGTATGGATAATGTGGTGGTGGATGGCAAGATTGTACCTGCCCCTGATGATGACGATGAGGGTCCTTCTCTTGTGCATCCACAAAAAGCCTCAGCAGCTTCAGTTTCTTCCATCCCTTTAGAGGTCGACCATCCAGAGTCCGAGCCCGATGTGCAAATTCTGAACCGGGCGGATGGAACTGTTGATGCTATCCCGATCTTGACCATTCCTCCTCCTTCAACCAAGGATACTACTACTGGGGAGACTTTGGATCCTTTATGACTTTTGTGTATTTGTATAGTCCGGTTTGTGGACTTTGAACTTCTTTTTTATAACTCTTTATGTGGTTGACTTCTTTGACATTTGGTTGCTTCTTTGCAACTTTATTTTGCAAAAACAAAACACTTTAAACTCTGAGGCTACCCTTTAGGTGACCTTTTAAGTCTTTAATGTTTTATTATAATAGCTGGGTTTTGCTAAACATTCGGGGTTTTACTTTTTTGCAACCCTTTGAATTTTTGTCTACGCATTTCCTAGTCTGACCTTCTTTGAGTGAGTTTTCTACCCTTGCCTTTGGGGGTCATGCCCTTCTTTGACTTGGGCTGGTCAATCTTGTATCAAGTCAGGCAATTTTTGCGGCTTAGTGGCCGGGCTTTTAAGTGATTTATCTGACAACTTTTTTAGTGTTCCTTAGATAGAACCTTTTTAGTTTCGGACGTCTTTTCTGTGGCCTTGTTCTGAGGTCGTGCTTTCTTTTAAGTGGGGTTGCACCCCTTTTAAACACTTTTTGAGCCTTTTTGGCTTTCTCTTTTCTTGGGGTCGTACCTGTGATCCTCTGACGTCGACTCGTGCGACCTCCTTACCTGAGCTTTCTAGTCATATTCCAACAACTTTTTAGGTAGTGTTCCAAAGGGAACCTTTTCTTTATAGTTTGTTTGGATGACTTTTTAGCTCTTGTCTGTGCTTTTGCTTTTTAAGTGGTGTCTTTTTTGCAAGACTTGTACTTTTATAACTAGGCACTTTTGTCTCGACTTTTTAGCCTTTTTTTTTCCTTTAGCGAGACGTCTTCATCCCTTTTCAGTGATCCTATCGTTGGTCTGACTTCTCTGTCGGGTCTTGTTAAGTTATTTTTAGTAGTCCATTTTTAGTCAGACCTCGTCAGGTCACTTTCTACGGATTACCTTTTATAACTTCTTGCATTAACTTGCTCCTATCGCTTTTCACCTTGCCGACCTCTTCGTAATTAGGTGATGAATTTGGTTTTCACCTTGCCGACCTTTTCGTAATCGGGCGATGAATTTTTGCGTTTTATGAGCTTAGATTAATGCGTCTTGGTAGGAAACTTTTTAGGGAATCTAAAAAATTTATTCAAATGATAACAAAAGATAGACATATAAGCAAGATTGCATACATATGAGTGCTTACCCTTCTAGGTCGGGTAATTTTGTAGATCTTAGCCTGGTGCCTCATTAAAAAACCTTTTTCAGGAAAAAGAGTGCACCTTAACCTAAGATCTTTTTATTATTTTCTAGCTATAGTACCTTCTTAGGTTACAGGCATGCCATGACCTTGGTAGCTCTCGCCCCTCGAGGTCAGACGCCTTGTAGTAACCTTTTCCCAGTACTTCTACAACTCGGTAAGGTCCTTTCCAATTAGCTGCTAATTTCCCTTCTCCTGATCGACCTGCTCTGATGTCATTTCGGATTAAGACGAGATAATTGGTGGCGAAGCTTCGCTAGACTACCTTTTGATTATACCTTAAATCCATTCGACGCTTCAACGCTTCCTCTCTAATCTGAGCTCTTTCTCAGACTTCTAAAAGTAGGTCGAGCTCTTCCTTTTGAATTTGGGAGTTGGCCTCTTCATTATAGAGGATCATCCTGGGGATCCTTCTTCTAGCTCCACTGGAATCATTGCCTCCATTCCGTAAGCAAGTCGGAAGGGTGATTCTCCTGTGGTAGAGTGTGAAGTTGTCCGATATGCCCATAGGACTTGTGGGAGTTCTTCAGCCCAAGCTCCCTTTGCATCCTATAGTCTCCTTTTTAACCCAGCCAGTATGACTTTATTGGCAGCTTCCGCCTGTCTGTTGGCTTGTGGGTGTTCTACAGATGTGAATTGGTGCTTTATTTTCAAGTCAGCTACCAAGTTTCTGAAACCTGTATCAGTGAACTGAGTGTCATTATCTGTGGTGATGGAGTATGGGACCCCGAACCTTGTGATAATGTTTCTGTATAGGAATTTTTGACTTTTTTTGGCGGTGGCATTAGCTAAGGGCTCTCCCTCAATCCATTTTATGAAATAGTCTATTCCTACAATGAGGAACTTGACTTGTCCTGACCTCTGGGGAAAGGGTCTGAGGAGGTCAATCTACTAAAAATAGGACTTTTTCGGATGAATTTTGAGACAAAATTAAAATAAATTTTGAACAAAGTAGAGACAAATTTTTATTTTCAAACAAAATTGGGACGAATTTTTTTGTCTCAAAAAACCTTGTTGCTAATTTACATTTTATCCGAAATTTCGTTCGAAATTTTTTTCATACGATTTTGTGACAGAATTCTGATAGGAATTTATCTGCTAAATTTCTAACTATTATGATGTATTTTAGACGAATTTCAGACAGATTAGCCAACATAAAGACAACGTATTTCAGACAAATTTCAAACAAAAAATATTCTTTATTTCAGACAAATTTCTAACGAATTTAGTTAAATATAACAAATTTTTTTCAAACAAATTTTAGAGAAATCGAATATTTCTTTTCAATTAAATTTCAAACAAATTTATTTTAAAGGAATTTACGTATTTGAAACAAATTTCATACAAAACAAAAAATTATTTTCGCACAAATTTTCTACGAATTTAATATAATATTTCAAATAATTTTCATACAAAATAATTTGCTATTTAATAGATAAATCTTTTAGAAAATAAATAGTATTCGATTTGCTTTCTATATTAAGACCAACATAATCATTTTTTTCATATTACATCATCAAAATTATAAACACATAATAAAATCATGAAAAAGTTAATTAACATAAAAGAGTTAAAAAAATATTTATTATTAAAATATTTTTATCCATAAATATAATCAAACTAAAATAAGAAAAAAATACTTAAACTAAAACAAAGAAAGCCTTTAAAAAGGTCAAATATCATGAGTAAAATAAAATGTACTAACTAATTCACCTAAAAATTCCTTAATCTAAATCAGAAAAAAAAAATACTCCAAATATCAATCACTCATGTTTTCAAAACTAGAGCCTGTCCCAAGCTCATCTTCCGTAGAATCAGACAAGGTTGAAGGAAGTGGAAGATTTAACTTTTTATACAAATAATGAATTGTCTTTTCAGTAGAACCAACTCTTTACTGTTGTACTTTTAGTTGACGTCCTTAATCTTTTAACTTGTGCTCAACATCTTTCAACTTAACCTTTTGCTCTTCATTGATCATTTCTTGCTCCTTTGCCTTTTCTTTCTACATGTGAAGTTCTTGCTCAATATTTAGATTGTCTTTGGATATCTCTGAACAATTTCTGGAATCCAACTTTAAAGAGAGATCTAATCCAAAAGAACCTAAACCAAATAAAAAAATTCCATTATGATATGTTTATATAAAAAAAATTATAAATAGGATTGTCCTAATAAATTCCATTCTCTTTTATTTAAGTATATATTCTCCTTCATCACTTTTAGTTTGAGTCATCCAAATAAAACACCAAACGAAACTCCATTATTATTCACTGTTTTAATTTTATAATCATCATTGCTAGTTGTCCGTATCATATTTCATTTTACGCTTCCATGCGTTAATGGGGCAGATTGTATAAACATAGTATTATAAATAAAAAATACTAGTAATTAATTTGTCACTTATTTATGTTGAAAACATAGTATTATAGTTGTTCACTTACTCCACAAACAAGAAAGGAATGTAAAAGTTACCCTGCCTTATGCATCCTAGTGAAAATTTCATTAATTCATTGCATCATTCTAACACCCTTTCAAGAAACTGTTGCTTCCCACATACTCCAACACAAACTCTTATTACTCACTCAATCAAAAGTGTACATACAAATACAATTTTCTTTTGGACCCTCATACCTGCATCCATGTATACAAAATAAGTATAACAACCTCAATCATCATCTGCACTGAATCCTCAATTATTCCCTCATAGTTTTTAATTTACCAATTCAACAAGAAGGCAGCAACATGGTTCATTCACAAGAACTCAACCCAACCAAAACAAAAATCGCAACACAGCCACAATCAAAGTAAATCCAACTATTAAACCATAATCACAATAATATCAATGACAACTATAATTCATAGCCAAAAACCAAACTCAATCACATCAAATAATCACATAATACATCACTAGGTGTTCTAGCAACAAAGTTTCACTCATAAATACCTTTTTACTCCTTTCTTCATAGGAATGTATGCTTATGTCGTAGTCTCCACCAAAGTATGTGTGCGTGTTGCCTCGAGAGAAATTATTGCCCTTTGATAATTATAAACTGTCTTAAGCCTCTAGGAACTGCCTAAATATCTCTGAATTGTAGTGCGTAGAGCTTGTTGCTGACTCCCACTTTCCTAAAAAGAAGCCATACAGAGGATACAATCAAAAGGTTAACAAACTTAAACTATTCACGAAGGGATTCACAAATCTTGAAATTGTGTAAGGACCACACACACCATATGACTAAAAAAATAAAAACAAGACCACAGTCTTCAATTCCTACTAATTATTTATTATTTATTGCCTATAAAAGCTTTTACAAGTAAAGACCATACTGAATCATTGACTATAAAGAAAACAGCAAATTAAAGTCGCTAATTAGCTCCTTTTTCCTTTTTCAAAATCATAAAATCCTAATGGATACAAGATTTATCATGCTAAACTTTGAAAAATAACTGATGGGCATTAATATTACGCCCTTCATTAACATGTGCACTTGCTATATACAACGACTGTTTCTTATATTACTTTGTTTAACTTGCAGTATGATTGCTTGATGATGATCCAAGAATGAATTTGGGAACCAATAGTCATTGCTGTCTGAATAGGAACCATAGCACAAAAGCCAACTACAATCATTATTTTCAGTTATTAATAATAATAATTTTCTTGTTATATAGTTTAACTAGCTTCTTGTAAGAATTAATAGCAGCATATAATTTATAAATTACAGTGAAGAGCGTGCAGGCCTACGCATTAACCATTTCAAGAGCATTATCTTTTGAATCACGGTGCTTGTCTTCTACTGCTTTGTACTTATACCAAGAAGCACAAACTAAGTAAAACACAAAGTTGAGAACACTCATCACAGCCAATAGCCAATAGAAGTAATTAAGGTTGTCTCTGATCAAGTTATTACTTGCATGCCACAAACTAAGTAAATCACTATTTTATATAATCATTTAAACATAATTTGATGAATGACACACAATCTACATAGATGCATCTTCTCAATCTCAGTCTCAGCATATACACACATTGAATTGCTTGGTTACTCGCAAACAAAGATTGACAAATTATTGAAATTGACATTAAAAACAGAAAAATCATGCATAAATAAAAGAAAAAAAACACAAATCAAGCTGGCAGAGGACGCACAAAAATTAGCAACCAAATTAACAATGAACAATGCTGAGTAACAATCAAATTAACAATGAAGAAAATAAATTAACAATGAACCTGGCAGAGTAACAATTACTACCCATAAAAATTAGAACCTGACAGAGGATGCACAGAGAGAAGAAGGAGGCAAGGGTAACCTAGCTAAGCACGAGGGTGGAAGTCGCCTCAGGTACAGTGTTTGAGGCTGGTGGGGGTGCGAGTTCTGAGACCGGAGGAGGTGGCCACATGCAGGAGGTAGAACAGTGTGAGCAAAGCAGTATGAGCGACTGGGGTTGTAGCCTTGAGCGCGACGCACAAGCGTGGAGGTTGCCTGAGGTGTGAGGTCCGAGGCTTGTCTAGCGTTCGTCCTGGAAGATCAGCGGCGGCCACAAACAGGAGGCAGAGCACGCAGAAGAAAGTGACCCTAGCTGTGATATGATGAGGGAGAAGGCACTCTAAATCTGAAATCCCTGAACCCAAAGGGCGGTCTTGATTAAAAATTTTGATTTTTGGCGTAGGTAAATAAGTGGCTTTAAAATAATTACATATAATAAATTTTAAAATTAATATTATATCTAATTTTTACTATCAATTTAAAAAAAGATAAGATTATAATGAAAACATTTAAAATTAATATTATATCTAATTTTTACTTTCAAATAAAAAAAAAAAGATAAGATTATAACGAAAATATCTAAAAATAAGTTATGGAATATTGATTTCTAAAAGATAGATATTTTAAAAAATTATATCTAATATTAATTTTAAAGTATTTGAATTAAATTATGTTTTTAAATTTTTGTTACATAATAATCTTAAAAAATAAATATTTAGAAGATCAACATAATTAAATACATCTTTTATATTAATGGATAAGATAGATAAGATAAGATAAGATAATTGTCTCAAATTATATAAAGAGGTGCTAGAGACCCCTCAAATACATTACTCATTCCACACACATATACTTTTTAAATATATTCTGTGTTGGAGTATCTTTATAAGTACACACCCCATCGCTCCAATAAGACAAATTGTCTTAACTCGTAAGTTTTAGATCCATCTCACAATCCGTACATAGGTAAATTTTTTTTAAAATCTATCATTATGTGATTTAATATTTATTATTATAATTTTTTATTATTAATAATTTTATTATTTTAAGATTAGTTCTTTATTTAATTTATCTTGTTTAGTTGGATTAATAATTTTTAAGATAAAAAGTTATTTGTGTCTTTTTATGAAAAAAAAGAATAAAGAGTAAAATTGATAAAGAATAAGTTTGAATTGATTTTTAAAAAATTATCTTTTTTTTATCTTTTTAAAAACATATACAGATGGAATACTTTTTAAGTTTTCAATTAAATAACGTTAAAAACTTGAAATAACAAACGATCAATCGATCATATTCAAAACGATAAGATTTATAATACCAGTATGATTTAGTAAGGTTCCAGTAGATCTCTTTAAGATTTTATGATTGAACAATTTGAAACAATAATGTAATAAAAAAAATTTTAAAAAAATACATATTTTTTCTAATATTTTAAAAATATTTAGCTAATTTAAAACAATATGGAACAGGAATAATAAATATTTTGTTAATTTTATTTTATCAAAAATTTTTTTATTTTATTTTTATATTAAAATAACTATTATTTTTAAATTTTAATAATTTATTTATTAGTTTATATCTATTATATACTACAAGTAACTGTCTCAAAAATGATATTAATAGATATTATATCATTATGAAAAAAAAAGTGAGTTTATAATTATTTTTAAATAAAAATATAATTAATTTAAAAATGAATGAGTTTATAATTAAAATTAAAATAAATTAAGTAGAAGTAAACTATTTGATAAAATATATCTATATATATTATAATTTGCATATAAATTAATAAGAGATAAATCAGCTTAGTGGCAGAGAAAGATATTTTTATTGTAAATGACAAGGATTCGAACCCCAATTCACACATTTTGAGAAATTTAAAACTTCATCCGGTGCGGTCGGACCGAGTTTGACCGATTTTTTGGTCGAAGCGGTCGGTCCGGTTTGATTTTAATAACAATGAATAAGATCTTTGCAAGTTTATTTTTATATTTTTGTATTTTTTAAAATTTTTAAAATTTTTTTATGTTCACTAAAGTATATTATTATTATCATGTTTTCCTATTATAGATTTCAGCACATACATTTAAGCTTTTTTCCTAAAAAATTATAGTAAAATAGTTCATTTTAATAGTATGATGTACTAATTTTTAATAGTAATTTAAATTATCGGTGAAGTGTGGTACATTTTTTTGGGATGATTTATTATTTATCAAAATATAATATTAAAAATTTGTAACATTATATTAATTATATTCATAGTTGGTTATCTCATAAAAATATAATTTAATTAATCTGATTTTTAATATACTATATATGTAGATATGGAAATTTCAGAACATCGAAAGTGGATGTACAATAGAAATTTGCCAAACCGAGGAGGATTACGACAGGAATTTGTTAATGGTGTTCGAAATTTTATTGATACAGTTACAAAACAACCTCAATTTGTATTTGAAGGCGGTGTACTTAGATGTCCTTGCAACAAACATAAAAATAAGATTTTCTCAACTCCGGATGAGGTTTCACTAGATTTATATAAATATGGTTTCATGCCAAGATATTGGTATTGGGATTCACATGGAGAGAGTCCTTTGCATTTGAATGTAGATCATGATAATCAAGAAGGTATATGTTCTTCTCCGCATGCTAATATGCCAATAAGAAATTCGTATGAATCTATGGTGGTTGATGCTGCTGGACCAGAATTGATGAGTCAATTTGAAGAACACATGGAGGAGCCTCAGAATGCAGAAGCTAAAAAATTTTATGATTTATTACAGTCTGCTCAGCGCTCATTATTTGAGGGATGTATTGATCATTCAAAATTATCAATGGCAGTTAAAATATTGAGTGTAAAAGCTAAAGGGAATGTATCTCAACAAATCCTTGATGATTTCGTAAAAGCTACGAAAGAAGTGATGCCGAAGGATAACTTACTTCTCTCCAATTTTTATGAAGCAAAGAAGCTAGTATCGAAACTTGGCATGGAAAGCAATAAAATTGATTGTTGCATTAATGGTTGTATGCTGTATTACAAGGAGGATGATATACCAAGAAAGGAATGTAAATTTTGTCATTCTCCAAGGTATAAGATAGGTAAAAAGGGTAAACAAGTGCCTTTTAAACGAATGCACTATTTACCGCTTATACCTCGTTTAAGAAGACTTTATGCTTCAATGAACACAGCACCTCACATGCGATGACATTTTGATCACGAGTTTAAACAAGTTCTTGAGCATCCATCGGATTCAAAAGCATGGAAGTATTTTGATAGAAAACATCTACAATTTTCTCAAGAACCATGCAATGTCAGACTAGGATCATGTGCTGATATATTCACCCCTTTTGGTCAATCTGGTAAACAATATTCATGTTGGCCAATAATTGTCACTCCTTATAACCTGCCTCCTTCTATGTGCATGAAAACTCCTTACATGTTTTTATCCATGATTATCCCTGGTCCTCGTAATCCCAAAACTAGGATTGATGTATACCTGCAGCCCTTGATTGATGAGCTAAAACTACTATGGGAAGATGGCATTTTAACATATTATATTCATTCCAAGTCAAATTTTGTAACGCGAGCTGCATTGTTGTGGACTATTAATGATTTTCCTACATATGAAATGTTGTCTGGATGGATGACAGCAGGCAGGCTAGCATGCTCATACTGTATAGAACAAACCAAGGCATTCCAATTAAAAAATAGGGGAAAGCCATCATGGTTTGATTGCCACAGACAATTCTTGCCATATAATCACATGTTTAGAAGAAACAAGGATGCATTCTATAAGAATAGAATTGAGAGATCAGAACCTCCGCCAAGATTGACTGGAGAGCAAATATGGGATATAGTTCAGAATTATGATAAGATAAGTGATGTTGAGCAACTTGAGATAGAAGGATATAGAAGTATGCATAATTGGACCAAAAGAAGCATATTTTGGGATTTGCCTTATTGGCGTCATAATTTAATCCTTCATAACCTTGATATAATGCATATTGAGAAGAATGTATTTGATAATATATTCAATACTGTCATGGACATCAAAGAGAAGACTAAAGATAATGCAAAGGCTAGAATAGATCTGTCATTATACTGCAAGCGAAAAAATTTAGAATTGCTAGAATAAAGTGGAGGTAAAATTATAAAATCCAAAGCAAACTATACATTTACCCTCCAATAAAAGAGGGTAATATGTGAATGGGTGAAAGAGTTAAGGATGCCTGATGGATATGTTTCAAATTTAGGGAGATGTGTTGACGTGAAGGAGGGCAAGTCATATGGAATGAAAAGTCATGATTATCATATATTTATAGAACGTTTACTCCAATCGCTTTTAGTTCATTACCAGAGCAGATATGGAAGCCAATAACAGAGTTAAGTCAATTTTTTCGAGATTTATGCTCAACATCGTTACGAGAAGATATTCTCAATAAGCTTGAAGAAAACATTCCAATTGTGCTATGCAAGTTAGAACGCATTTTTCCTCCTGGATTTTTTGACTCAATTGAACATCTACCTGTTCATTTGCCATTTGAAGCATTGCTTCGTGGTCCTGTGCAATATAGATGGATGTATCCTTTTGAGAGGTACCTTAGTCACACCTCTATATTTATTCTCAAATTTCCTTTTACTATTTTATTAAGCCAATTATTTGTTATTTAATTTTTGTTATAAATTTTTTACGACAGATTTCTCCATCATCTTAAGAAAAAGGTCAAGAACAAAGCACATATTGAAGGATCTATCATTGAATCATACTTAATTGAGGAGATTTCTCACTTTTGTGAGTACTATTTTAGCCAAACTAGCATCGACACAAAGCAAAATGATGAGGGTGATGATTCAATACACCCAACTTTGTCTATTTTTAATTTGCCTGGTTGTTTGGCTGGTGAATGCAAAACTCGTTATTTAGATGACAAAGAATTCAGTGCAGCCATGAATCATATACTAATAAATTATGATGAAATTAAGCCATACATTGAGTGAGTATTTATCTTCATATGTATATTCTTACTGTTAACAATATTTTCTTATATTAATAATTTAAATTTCTTTGAATTCATGTACTATAGGATCTTTGTCGACTTCATACACCAAGATCATATTACTTTAAGTGATGAACAAGTTGATGAATTTATTGAAGCAGATTGTGCAAAGTGGTTTAAAAATTATGTAAGTCAACATAATATGATAGTCTTATTGTACACACATTTTTTGGTAGATGACATATTGTATTCTAACTTGTTGGTTCTTATTTAATATAGGTTCACGATCCTTTAAATAATGTAACGGATTTGAATATTCATTCATTGGCATGGGGTCCTTTGAGAATTGTTAAATATTGGCCTATTTACAAAGTCAATGGCTTCAAATTTCCCACAATATCTCAATCAAGTGGAAAGTCAACTCAGAATTATGGAATATGTGTCAAAGGCACTGGTTATGGTGAATATGAAAATGATTTCTATGGCCAGCTTGATGAAATTATTCAACTTGAGTATACTGGATTACCACTAAAAAGAGTTGTACTATTTACATGTGAATGGTTTGATCCCATGATTGGCAAAGGAACAAAGGTAAACAAAGAGTATGGAATCATACAGATTCGAAAGAATCGACGATATGGTAAATATGATCCATTTATCATTGTACATAAAGCAATCCAAGTATATTTTGCACCTCATCCAATGAGCAACACCAGGGAAAAAGTAGAATGGTGGTTTGTATTCAAGACTAAAGCAAGAGGTGAGATTGAGATTGAAACAACAGAAGATTTTGAATATTAAGATGGAACAAATCAATCTAACAACCATATCTCAAATGATATTGACACTATTATTGATTTATTGGATACCAATAGTACAAGATATGAAGATGATGATGATGATGATGAGACACCTGGGGATGAGGACGAGAACGAGGATGAAGACGAGGACAAGGATGAAGATGAAGACGAGGATGAGAACAATGAGGACGGAGATCAAACTGAATAGTATGATAAAGTGCACTATAAAATGTATTCATTTGTATTTTTTTTAATTTTTAAAATACCTTAATCTTATATGAAAAAGTATATGATTTTTTTATTTTACGTGATTTTTTATTATTATTTATTATTTGTATTATTTTTTTAGAAGATTGGATATAATTTATTTTTAAATTTTTATATATGTGATTCTTTTAGATACACTTTATCTTAAATTTGTTACAAAATTAAATTTTGAATTTTATAACGTAAATAATTAAAAGAATAAATTAAAAAATAATATACTAATTTAAAATATAAACAATATTTTTATACTAAATGTTAAAATTTTTCAACAAACATTTGAAACTCGTTTGAAAACTGATGCACTTTCAAACAAAATTTACAAATGATGTTATTTTCGTCCCAAATTTGTGGGAAAAAATTTAGCTACTTCGAAAGGTTAGCTATAGTAAAAGCATTTAAAACTAATTATAGACAAATTTGGGATAGAATTAACATTTTTCAAAATTCGTCCCAAATCCGTCTGAAGTTATTGTGCATATTCAGATGGAATACGGACGAATTATAGTTTTTGTCCAAAATGTGTTGCTAATCTGCATGAAGATTTTGGCGCCAAAATTTGGGACAAAATTTAGACAAATTTAGGACAGAATATATTACTTCAATGTCTTCACTCAAAGTTGTTCAACATTTGTCTCAAATTTGTCCGAAATGAAAAAGTCATTCAGACGGAATAAATTTCGTTTGAAATTTTCATCTGAAAAAACCCTTTTTCTAGTTGTATATATATATATATTATAGTTGCATTTAGATAGGTTGCATATAGTTTAGTTGTATTGAATAAATGCCATACCCCTTTTATTTCATCCTTGGTTTAGCATGAGGACATGCTAAGGTTTAAGTGTGGGGAGGTTGATAAACCCCACTTTTAGGGTTTATCTTGTGTTGAATTTAGAGTATTTTTTCAACTATTTCTCACATTTATTCAATGAAATAGCATGGTTTTGTGATTCTTCCTTGATTTGTGCCTAAATGTAAAAACATGCTTTTAGACCCTTGATTTGATGATTTTAATCTCCCTTTGATTTCACTAGATTTTTTGATGTGTTTGCTAGTGATTTCAAATTGAAAAGGCTAGGAATGGATCAAAGGAATGAAGAGGAAGCATGCAAAGTGGAGAAATCATGAAAAGCCAAAGATTTAGGATGCGCCCATGGACACGCGCGCGCACTAGACGCCTATGCGTGGATTGCGCAATGCTCCAGGGACGCGTACGCATGCTGTACCCGTACGCGTCAATGTCCGCACATGACTTCTTTAATGAAATCGTGCCTGGCGATTTTTGACGGGTTTCTGGCCCAAAAAAGAAGAGACGTTCCCCCTGAGTCAGGGAAGGAAAACAGACCCTCTCATCAGGGTCAGGCACTACCAGCTCGTAGTTTTTCTCTTGATCCCTATTGCTACAAAGGTGGTGATGCCTCCTAAGTTGCACGCAATATTCAGAATTCACCACAGAAACACACATCAAAACAAGGGAGTCCAGCCAGTCAGACATTCCCTCAGGGACTTTGGAAGACATGTCGACAATGTCTTTGCGAGACAACATAGGCCAACTAATCCTACAAGTGAGAAAAGAAAAAATGGGTTACTAATCAAATAGCTCGAACAAAAATAGAGATAACTCGGACTAAAGCATACAAAACGTTAGAAGTCAGATACAGCAGCAAAAGGAAACCCTAAGACTCACACCAAGGTCCAGGGGCATCCTTTGGAGGCAGTAACAGAGCAAGGATTCAGGAAAAATGTATAGTCTACACTCATCTATCAACAAGAAAACAACCTTCATTCAATAGTGACACCTCAAAAAAGAAAGTCACAAATCACAAAAGGACATCAAAGGTTACCATCTTTTTCAGAAGTTACCACCAAAAGGATCTCGTAAAGAAAATCATCCATGTCATACAAAACATAAAGGACATCAAAAACCGGAGGCACCATGCAGAAGACGTCAAAAAATGCCACCTTTTTTACAGTCCATTATTCCAAATTCCAAAACAAAAAAGATCTAAAGGGTAAAAACAAGAGATAAATCGAAGAAGCCCTAAAACAGCGCACATGGCAGAAATGATCAGACACGACAAGCTACGAAAGACTCAGACTTTCCAACATAAAATCAAGCAAAGATCAAAACAAGCATAAAAAATAACACGGAAAGAATAAAAGACAAAGAAGAAGACCAACCTATAGAAAAGACAATGAAATATCAAAAGCGAAATGGTGAGCCCACACCGACGATCACTTCCGAAAGCAAAGGAGAGCACGAAGACGTGAAAACTTTTGGTCAAGAGAATGAAAAAATCGCAGAACGAACAATAAATGGAAGAACAAAGAGAAGAGGAGAAGTTACAGTAAACACGGAGAAGGGAAACTGAAAAGAGAGGCTGTGAAATTCAAATGAAGATACAAAGAGGGAAACAAGAGAAAACGGCAAAGAGATTAAGTGGGCATTTTAACCTTTGCACGTTCCCAAGAAAAGTGCAAAATGCGCGTTCCAAATTAAAAAGGAGGTGAGAAAAAAACGCTCCGTGATAAACCACTATTTCATGGTTTATCTTGTGCTCAATTGAGTGGTTTTTATCTACTCTTTACCCACTTATTCATACTATTTGCATGGTTTTACATATGCCTTCCTAATTATGTGCTTTGATTGAAAACATGCTTCTTTAAACGCAAAGATTGGTATAAAGCTCAACTGAATGGGTCTAAGAAGCTGTTTGGATGTCTCAGTGAGAATTCCGACTGTTCACCACCCAAGTGGAAAAATGATGATGATCAATAAGAAGATGGGTGCAAAGGCAAGGTCTGGGACCCCGGAATCCATTCTATCAATAACCACTCTTGGGGCCTGGTCAGTTGCTTTAACTTACTTGATAGCTTTCTGCGCCTAGTTTGGGATCCCGGGGGCCATTGGAATCACAAGCATTGGTGGAGATTCCTGGATGAGTTCAAGCACAAGCCTCCATAACAAAGGACTCCCCAAATGTCCAACTTAAGGACTTTAACTAAAAGTGCTAGGTGGGAGACAACCCACCATGGTATGATTGTTCCTTTTTCATTTTTTATTTAGTTTTATTTGTTTTCTAGTTTTATTTTATTTTATTATATTGAACCTGGAGTTTTGCATCACCTTCATATTAACACTACATTCTTCATTTTTCAGATATAAAAAAAAAAGGGCCACGCGACGCGACCGCATCAGCAACGCATCCGCGTCGCAAGGAGAGGGGAGAAAAATAAAAATGAACAGAGAGTCACGCTGGAGCGTGGCTAGAGGCATGCCAATGGCACAATTCTACCCACGCGGACGCATGTCCCACGCGTCTACGTCACCTGGGAATAATGGCCTCCCACACGACCGCGTCACCCACGCGGCCGCGTGACCTGATAATCGACGTCAACCGGGTGCATGGCCAAAAGTTGAGCTGGAATTGGGCTGGACTCGCGCTGGAATCCCAAGCCCTACCACACGACCGCGTGCCCCACGTGGTCGTGTCATTTTAAGAAAAAGGCCACCAGCGCGATCGCGTCGACCACGCGACCGCGTCACCCTGGATTTTGGCAATACTAAGTTTTGAACAGAGAGTTGTGCGACCGTGAGGCTGCACTCGCGCTACTAGCACAAATCAAGTCACGCGATCGCGTGCCCCACGCGTCCGCGTCACCCAACCTTATCACGCACCACGCGACCGCGTCACCCACGCGACCGCGTCGCCAGCGTCGCACAACCTATCCAGATTAGTGCCAATTATCTTATTTTTCTTTTCTAATCCTAATTTCTTCTATCTTTTCTTCTTTCTTTCTTACTTTATTTCTTTCCCTTCTCATTCTTCTTATCTTTCTTTTTTTTATTTTATTTTTTTTGCATACTTTCATACATTTGCATTATTTTCATTAGTGTTAGAAATTTATTTGGAACATGTTGTTAGTTTGAAAGACTTGGTAATCTAACGTGGACATTGAATGCTTGATCTATGCTACTCATGCCTTTGCCTGCATGCCAATAAACACCTTGCATTCAATTGTTATCATATGCACTAGCTATTTTCCATTGATAACTTTTCACATGTACTCATGAGCGTGTGTTAATGTCATTCTTCTTTATTGTGCATTGATTACCACCTTTCCCGCTCTCTTCCTTGCTCTAACCCTTAGCTTTATAAGTCACTTCCTTTTTCCCTTTTCAGGATGGCCACCAAGAAGGGTAAAGAGAAAGTTACTTCCAAACTACCGGCAAGGAAAGGAACAAAAAGAGCCCCAGCTGAGGAACCACAACCCCCGTCCACTTGCAAATCTCAGCATGAACCGAGGACGGTGCAATCTTTAAGTGTGGGGAGGTCGATACCGATCTCCATGGGTTAGTTACTCCTCTATCTCAACACCAATGATTTATTTTCCTTATTCATTGTTGCATTTTCATGTTTGATTGCATATTTGTTTAATTTTTTGCATATTTTACCACTTGGTTGAAGTAATATTTTCTTTTTCAAGAAAATTTTTAGAGAATTTCACTAATTTGAATAAAATTTAATGTTACACTTGTTTGAAGAGATATTATACTGGAACATGGTTTAGAGCTCGAACACACAAAACCAGTGAGATTTTGAGCTTATTTAAATTGGTTGCATTTTATCAACCAATATTCTGTTTTGGTGTGTATTTTTCTCTCTAAAATTGTGATCTTTGTCTTGCTTAATTCTTTATTTCCATGGTTTGATGTATGCATGCACTTATATGATTGAGGCCTTTGTTTCACTGAGCTTACATACCCATATGGCCTTACCCTTTCATTATCCTTTGCAAACCAATTTGAGCCTATTTTACCCCTTTTATTCTTTATTTTAGCACATCATTAACTCTAAGCGAAAAACAATAATGTCCTTAATTTGAATCCTTGGTTAGCTTAGACTAGTGAGAGTGCTCATGAATTAAGTGTGGGGAAAAGTGGGTTTGGAAATATTTGGTTTAAGAATTGGGTGTTATATATCTTAATGAAAATGTGAAAGAAATGTTTAGGACATGTTCATTCATTCAATAATTTAATCATATGCATTGAGAAAAAAAAAATATATATATATATATATATATATATATATATATATATATATATAAGAGAAAAAGAAAAGAAAAAGAGCAATTAAGCAAAAAGGGGACAAAATGCCCCAAAGTAAATAGTGAAAGCAATGCATATGTACTGTACTTGAAATTAGAATGCATGAATATGTAGAAAACATGGTTAATGGATAGTTAGATATTGTATTATGATTACATGGATTGTTTAAGTTAGGTAGAAAATTTAAGTTAATTAAGGATTCAGATTTTAGTCCACTTGGCCAAATACAATCCTACCTTGACCCTAACCCCATTACAACCCTTAAAAGACCTCTTGATATGTGTATCTGTGCATTAAATTTATGTTGATTGATTAGATGAAGAGCAAGCCTTAGAAAGCAAGGTTATTAGAGAATTGAGAGAATCGAACCTTAAACACCTGAGTGATTAGAGTGTATACACTACCAGTGAGGGTTCGATGCTCAATTCCTTGTTCCCTGCTTTCATGAGCTATTTTCTTCTTGCAAGTCTATTTGTACTTCATTTTTATGATTTGAATTAGTGAAATCCAGTTCATATTTCCTCTTGAAAGATTTGTTTACTTTTAACTAAGTAGGTGGAAACATTCTGCATGTAGTTACATTCATAGGTTGCATTTCATACATTCTATCATTCCTCTTCATTCTTTATAGCTTCTCTTGAGCTTAGCATGATGACATGCTAATGTTTAAGTGTAGGGAGGTTGATAAACCACTATTTAATGGTTTATCTTCTGCTCAATTGAGTGGTTTTTATCTACTCTTTACCCACTTATTCATACTATTTGCATGGTTTTACATTTGCCTTCCTAATTATGTGCTTTGATTGAAAACATGCTTCTTTGGACTTATATTTGCTAATATTAATCCTCTCTTATTACCATTAGATGCCTTGATATGTGTGTTAAGTGGTTTCAGAGATTACAGGATAGGAATGGCTCAGAGGATGGAAAGGAAGCATACAAAAGTGGAAGGAATACAAGAAGTTGGAGAAATTGCTAAGCTGTCCAGTCTGACCTTTTTGCACTCAAACGTCTATAACTTTAGCTACAGAGGTCCAAACGACGCGGTTCCAGTTGTGTTGGAAAGCTAACATTCGGGGCTTCGATTTGATATATAATATACCATAGTTGTTCTGACGCTAGGCGACGCGACCGCGTCATCTATGCGGCTGCGTCGTAGTGACGGAAATCAGCGTGTTTGAATTCTTCTCCAGCGATTTCTGGGCTGTTTTTGACCCAGTTTGCGGCTCAGAAGACACATATTAGAGGCTATAAAGTGGGGGAATCCATTCATTCATGAGGAGGCTCTCATAATTCAAAATTTTAGGAGTAGATGTAGTTTTTAGAGAGAGAGGTTCTCTCCTCTCTCTTAGGATTAGGATTTAGGACTTCTCTTAGTTTTAGGAGTGACTCTCAATCCCAGGTTCCTTTTATTTATTTCTCCAATTTAATTTGTATGTCAGATTTACGTTCTTTTGTGAATGCAATTCGAGGTATTTTTAGACTTAATTTTGCTTTGCTCTATTTATATGAATGCTTTTAATTTAATTTAGATATTTTCCCTTTTGGTCTTGGTTAAGAAATCAGTAACTTAGGAATTATCCAACTCAATAGCATAATTGTTAATTGTTATCTTGCCAATTGAGTTGAACTTCAATAATCCCAATCTTTTCTTAGGAAATAAATAGGACTCGAAGATCAAACCAAATTGTCCCTTGACTTTCCTTTGCTTTAGTAAAGGTTAACTAAGTGGAATTAAGATTCAACTTTCATTGTTGTTGATAAGGATAACTAGACTGGACTTCCAATTTCTCATACCTTGCCAAAAGTTTATTTTACAGTTATTTATTTATTTTATTTGTCATTTGAATATACCTGTGCCCATTGCCCAAACTCAACATCCACCAGTTTACAAACTCATAACCAATAATAAGAACATACCTCCCTGCAATTCCTTGAGAAGACGACCCGAGATTTAAATACTCGGTTATCAATTTTAAAAGGGGTTTGTTACTTGTGACAACCAAAATGTTTGTATGAAAGGACTTTTGAAGGTTTAGAAACTATACTTGCAACGAGGATTTATCCGCAATTTCTAGACCACGCAAAAGTTCTCTCATCACTCTGCATTCAAGCAACTAAATGAAAATTTCGCAAAGGATCAAGATGCTCGAGCTCGGCTTCCCAAGGGAGATCGAAAAAGCTCGACCTCAAAAAGAAGACCACGCTCAAGCAGGGACACTGTTCATGCCCTGGGTCGAGTTGTACGACCCGGACTGATGGAAAGACGAGTCGACCGACCTCTTCAGGTCAGGATTACCCGAGCTCCTCTCAAAGAGCTCGGCCAGAACGCTAGAAGGGAGCCCAAACAGGCCCAAATAGAGGGACAAAACCCAATCTAAAGGAAACTGAAGCCTAAAATGATAAGGGCGACTCCCCTCAAGATAAGATGACTTCACTCAGAAGATAAGACAAGATAACTAACTTATCTTATCCAGAAAGGTCACTCCACACTCTTATAAATATACTAGAGCACCCAGGTATAACTCATACTTTGATTCTACTAAATACCTGGTTTAAACCCATGCTAACTTAGGCATCAGAGTCCCTTGCAGGTACCACCCCCCTCCAGTGATCAAGGATCAGCAGAACCACCAAGATCAACAAGCCGGACACGTCAGCTCCGGCCACCACAACAGATTTCATCCGAGATTGACCTAACAGTTTCAGGTAACCCTCGGAACAGTGTCTTTTATGTGTTTTTCTCTTTCTTCATTAAATTCAAAAATAAAAAAATATATCTTTTCTATGTTTATTTTAATTAATTTTTGAAAATTTCAAATAAAATTTCAGATTTTAATTTCAAATTATTATCTTATCTTATCTTAGTTTTAAACTTCAAAATCCAAATATTTTCAAAAATCATATCTTTTTCAAAATCCTATCTTATCTTCTATCTTTCTTTAAAATTCAAAAATCTTATCTTATCTTATTTCAAATTCAAATTTTAAAACTCAATTTCAAATTTCAAATTTTAAAATCAAACCATTTCAAAATTCAAATCTTTTTCAAATCTTTATCTTATCTTGTTTCAAATTCAAAATTCAAAATTTAAATTTCAAAATTTAAAATTTAAAATTCAAATTTCAAATTTTAAAATCAAATCTTTTCTAATCTTCTATCTTATCTTGCTTTCAAATCTTTTTCCTAATTAGTTACTTGTTTTCTCTCCCTTCTTTTTCAAAACTTCCAAACTAATTCGTCTCTCTTCTAATTTTCGAAATTTCTTGCTCTATTTCTCTCTCTTCTTTTTTGAAATTCATTAATTATTTTTCAATTCTTTTTAATTAATTAACTTTTATTTTTGATTTAAATAAATAAATAAAATAAAAAAATATTTTAATTCTTGTTTTTCTTCTTGCTTTTTAATTTTCAAATTCTTCCTCTCTCTTATTCGAATATTCTTCTTCTCCTTCTTCTGTGTTAGTTCTTAAAAGAATGATGAAAAATGTGAAGTATTATTGGTAATATAAAAAATCCAATGATTGATTCTTGAAGCAAGAAAAAGCAGCAAAAAGAAAAAAAAAAGAGAAAGAAAAAACCAATAGCTCTTTAAACCAAAAGGCAAGAGTAAGAGAGAAAGAGAAAAAGCCAATAGCTCTTTAAAGCAAAAGGCAAGAGCAACGGGTCCAAGGCTTTGAGTATCAATGGTTAGGAGGGCCTAAAAGAAACAAAATCTTGGCCTAAAAAGTTCGAATGAGCTCCTCCCCTTAACTAAATGCTTGTGGTGTGAAGATGTTAAGTAAAAAGCTTGAGACTGAGCAGTTAAAGTCATGATCCCAAAAGCAAAAGAGTGTGCCTAAGAACTTAGGACACCACTGGCTGGGGATTCTAGCAAAGCTGAATCACAATCCTAAGGGGTTCACCCAGTCAAGTGTCTGTGGCGTTTATGTATCAGGTGGTAATACGGGAAAACAAAGCGCTTAGGGTCGCGACCAGACTCTAAAAGAAGCTATGTTCAAGAATCAAAAAGAACTAAACTAAGAGAGTCAATAATATCATCTGGATTCTGAATTCCTAAAGACACCAACACTTCTGAGCTTCAAAGGATAGTGAGATGCCAAAACTGTTCAAAAGTAAATAGTTACTAGCCCCGCTTATAAATTGGAACTAAGCTTCACTGAAAAACTCTGAGATCCATTGTATCCTTCTCTTCTTCCTGATCCTACTTTGTTTTTGGTTGCTTGGGGACAAGTAACAGTTTAAGTTTGGTGTTCTGATGAGAGGATATTTTATATGCTTTTTGGCATCATTTTCATATTGTTTTAGTTATGTTTTGTTTAAGTTTTATTATGTTTTCATAGGTTTTAGTGCAAAATTCACATTTTTTGATTCCATGTTGAGTTGTTGTGTTTTATGATGATTTCAGGTAATTTCTGGCTGAATTTGAGGAGCTTTGGTAAAGTCTGATTCAGAGACAAGGAAAGCATAGCAGATGCTGTCAGATTCTGACATCTGTGCACACAAACAAGTATTTCTGAAGCTACAGAAGCCCAAATGATGCATTCTCAACGGCGTTGGAAAGCTAACTTCCAGATCTTCTCTACAATATAAAATAGTCTACACTTTTCTTCGAAGGAGCCTGCCCATATTTGGAGTTGAACGCCAAGGAGCTACCCTCTGGCTAGCGTTCAACGCCCCAAGGAGACAAGCCAGCATTGAACGCCCAAGAACCACCCCTTTTGGGGCATTCAACGCCCACCAAGAAGCAAGGCAACGCCAATCACCCCCTAATGGACGTTCAACGCCCATTCCTCAAAGTTGGACGCCAAGCTCAGCCCAAGTACTCAACCAAAGTGGGCCCAAGGATGGATTTTCGCACCTCTAGTCTAGTCTGTCATACTTTTTGTACTTCTTAGTTATTAGATTAGTATTTAAAGGGGAAGATTACCCATGTTTTGGAACTTCTATCTCATATTTACCTTCTTCACATTCTACATTACTTTCTGTAAAGCATGAGCAACTAAACCTCCTAAGTTAGGGTTAGAAGTTCTGCTGATTCTCATGGATTAATAATATTAGTGTTCTATTTCAATACACGTTTGATTCTATTTTCTTGCGCATTTTCGTTCTTCATCCCATGAATTGAGGATGACTAGTGACAATCAGCCTTGTTCTACATGGGTTCCGTGTGAGTCCTGACCCAGATAGCATTGAACCACAGCTAGAGAGTGCACTGCAGATTCCAAGAGCGTGCCTGGACGACTTTGGATATGTGACATATAATCCCGTTGACTGTGGGTTACTGAGATTTCTGTGGCATTAAGGCTAGAGCATGAGAAGCAGCGTTCCCTGATCCGGAAGATCTGACCTTGTCTATGGCATTTTGAGTAGGATCGCAAAGGAGAGTGGATTGCTTAGGTCTTCACCTTCGACTATAATGGGAAGCCATGAGTTAACTTGATGAGGATGCTACATGAGTTGCTCGGATATGGTAGACTAATACGGTTTAGAAGAGACTAACTTGTTGAGGATGCTACATGAGTTAGTCAATTACGGCTGCCATTGAATGAGTCATTCGTTCAATACGAAAAGTTAATCTGGAAAGAATACGCATCTCCGAAGGCTTAATTGAATATCTATCATTACTTTTACACTAATCTGGTATCTCGTTTTCTTTACTATTTCGTTTATACTTCTTAAACAAACAACCATCTTTTCTAAATCACCTGACTAAGATTGACAAGATAGCCATTGTTTGCTTAATCCGACAATCTCCATGGGATTCGACCTTCACTCACCTGAGGTATTCTTAGATGACCTGGTGCACTTGCCGGTTCAGTTGTGCAGAGTTCAATTTCGCGCACCAAGAAGTTTCAAAAATACAGGTTGTTACACTTATTTGTCTATTTGTGTTTTGTTTTGCTTGATTTGATTGTGTTTGCTATTATACAGAGGTGATGGAGGTTGAGGCGGATTGAATTTAGGATTGTCATTAGATTCTAATTTATGCGTAGAAAAGAGAGATGGTAGTCTATTAGATAAAAAATCCTTAGCTATGTCTTTGACCCATAAATTTTAAAGATTTATTTCACATTTCTAAATCACATATGACTAAGAAGTATTTAGATATGCAATTGTATATAAGTAAATAAAAATGTCTGAAAAAGAAAGTAATAAAGAACCAAGCTTTTATGAAGGTAAACTTTTCTAAGATGTGCGTTGACTACATGTACTTGTTTCTATCACTCTTGTGGCACTCCCTCTTTCTACTGAGGACCAGATGGTTTGATTTTTATTCCTTATATCCTAATATTTTTCAGAGCATGGACAAGAAAAATACTCTTGAGCGTGGATAAGCAGATACCTTGCGGATTAAGATTTATTTTATTATTTTAGATGTTTTTCCTCGCCTTTATTATTTTACATCTTGTAAAGAGGGATAGGAGTCGTAATTGTTACATGTACATTTGTATATTACTGTTACAAACTATTATTATAAATAAAAGAATATTATGATAATGTGATTGTACTTATTTATATATGTATGTATGTTTTTCAAAAAAAAATAAATACCAACTTTTTAAAGAAAAATCGCTAAAGATTGCAGATAAAGACTCCTATTTATTATAGTTATATATAGATAAATTGCCCTAATATTTTTGCTATAAGAAAAGCACAATCAAAAGTATAACATTCTAGTAGTGAAGATGTTACAATATTCATTAAATTTTCAAACAGAAAAAAAATTAATTAGCATTCTATCTCTATCATGGTTTTAAAAATCGAATCGAACTGGCTGGTTCAACTGGATTAATCAGGAACCGGTCACCTAGCAGGTCCGGGTAAGGCCAGAAATCACTTTGCAAAAAACCAGTTAAAAAACGGTCGAACTGGCAGTTAACTGGTGAACCGGTAGAACCGTTCAATTTTTTAGCGGATTTTTTGTTTGAAAGTAAACCCCTAAACGGCGTCGTTTTGTCTCTATAAAAAAAAAGAAAAGAAAGGCTAAACTAAACGAAGCTGAACCCTAATCACCCAGAAGAGGAATCAGTACCCACTACCCACAGCAACTCATCTGTCCTCTCTTCGCAGTCGCATAGCCATTAGTCCACCACCACCATCGAGCAGCCCACCGCCATCGCCACCGCATTCCACAGCCACAACAGCGACAGCTTTGACCACTGCAGCCACCACCGCGTCCTCTTTCGTTGCCGAGCTCGCCTCCTCTTTCGTCGCCGTTACTCGCCGTCGGTAAGTAATACTCTGTTATTCACTTATTCCTCCTCGCTGCCTTCTGATTTTCTGTGCATGATTTTCTGATTTATTTGTTTGTGGGATTCAAGATTTTGATTTATTTGTTATCTGTTCATGATTTATTTGTTTGCTGGATTCATGATTTTGATTCTTAATTTTCTGAGGTTATTTGTTCATGCTTTATTTGTTTGCTGCTTCATGATTTTGGTTGCTGAATTATTTATTTGTTCATGGTTTTATGAGGTGATATAGAAAATCGGAAGAGGAGCATTTGGTTCTGCTTTTCTAGTTCTTCACAACTCTGAGAAGAAGAGGTGAGAACACACAAAAGCCACTGTTTATCTTTTTATTTTTCTTCAAACAATGCAGTATGAACACTTAGAGAAGGATGAAGATCATTTTCTCAGTGAAAAATTGGACAACCCCATGAACAAAAATTCAATCTTTTCTTCGAGTTCGGTTGTTTTATTCCTATAGCTATGATGTGAACTGCCAAACCATGCAACATGAAGGGAAGGAGATTGATTTTTATTTATATAATGAACAACCCAACAAATAAAGTTTCATTTTTTTTAACTCCTTGTTTCTGTTTTTAGATTTTGGTGTTTTTAATTGTTAGAATTATGTGAGAAACTGTACCAATTCAGTAGCAGTTAGGCTGTGAAGTCCAATTTGTTATTCATTTTTTTCATGGTTTCTTCAATGGCTGGTAGATATGTTCCGAAAAAGATTCGCTTGGCAAAGCAAACTGAGAAATTCAAACATACAGCACACCAAGAGGTTGGTCTAACAAATCTTTTCCACCTAATGCATACATGTAATTGTTTTTGTTATAATTTTATTTTAATATGAATTCTAAATTTAATTTGCCTAATTGATTGTACATACAATTCTTTTTCTCCAAATATACCTTTGTTTTGAATAGTATCATTCAATCTATTTATACTTTACAGCCACAATTTAAGTGTTGCTAGATGATATGTACACAAGCCATGCCAATTTAAATATTCTTTTGGGTTTTTTAGTATCACTATATTTCTCTTCCTTAATGATCTATGAAGTTGTTTAGTTATAAACTTTGATGTTTGAAGTTGTTTGTGAATTTCTAATATTAAGTTATGAATAATTTATTATGTGAAATTTTAAATTTTATTAAGTTAGAAATTATTGAATTTATATATTTAAAATTAATTTTAGATTTTTTAATAATTTTATTTAATATTTAATTAAACCGGTTGAGCTCCGGTTGAACCCCAATCAAACCAATAAACCATTAAACTAATAACCTCACCGGTTTATTGACTGGTCCGGTTCTCGCAACCTTGCTCTCTATTTCCCTTCCTTTATTTATAAGAGATACTATACTTGCTCACTAGTTAGCTTAATATGAAATAGATCATACAATGTTTATGCACAAGATAACAACTACAGGCTACGCATACTCTTAAGAGATACAAAGGATACAAATGCTTGGTTCGTAGTACTCAACATTAAGTGCTATATATATGATGTAACAACTATATAACAAAACTTGAGGCACTATTCTATCAATTAAACCAAATATCAGGTTCATAGAGTTGATGTTCAAAAAGTTCTCAATCTTAGATGATTCTACAGTATTGGGCTAGCTAGGAAGGATCTCAAGGACGAGATGACCATAAAGAGCTAAGAGTGCGAAGGCGTTGTAAGTATTCTCCCATTATCATCAAACCTCGAGCGGCTTGGCCGGTCGTCAAGATTCGAGACATGTGCAGCAGAGTTTGTTGCCTGAGGTGATCTGCCTGAAGAGAAGGGAATACACACATTTTCATTAAGACAAATATTAGAGGGCTATTTAAATATATTTTTTTATATTATTTTTAGTTATAAATCTAATTCTTTTAGTCTAATAATTGATTAGCATACTTTAGCCTATACTTTAATGATCAAACTTTAGCCTATACTTTAAAATATTGATGGCTAACTCGCTAAAAATAATAAAGGATAAAGTACTATTTTGGTTCTCAATATTTAGGGTGAATTCTATTTTAATTTCTAATGTTTTAATCGTTCTATTTTTATTTCAAAACGTTTAAAATGGAATCAATATTATCTCACAGTTAAATTTTTCATTAACAATTAACGAAATTGATGTACTGTTAATAATATTTTTGTTGAAGTTATGTTTGCTCAACTCCCTTTTTCTACCTTTATCCTCTCAACAAGTTCAAATCCTATTCTCCTACTCCTTTCTTCCTCTAATTCTCCAAGAGGGGCTTGAGGAGCAAGAAGAAGAGAGTAGAAAAATAGAGTTTGTCCTTGTTGAGAAAGTAAAAGTGAAAAAGAACAATTGCACAAACGTAATTTTAATAAAAACATTATTAATAGTACATTAATTTTGTTATAGTGTTCTATTTTAATGGTCTTAAACTCTTAATTATGATATTATTAAGTCTTCTATTACCTAAATGTATTAGAATATCTTGCATCTAATCTATCTTTCTTGTTGAGATTTCTCATGCTCAAAAAGTAACCTAGATTCTACCGTATGTCTCTTTCACAATATGTTCTAGTTCAACTCTTTTAATATTGGACTTTATTGCAAATCATTACATAGTTTGATCTTAAATTTGAAAAAAAGGTAATGATATCGTGGTACATCTAGAACCAATTTAAAACCTTTTAGAATAATTATAATTTAGATAAGAATTAGAGATCATCTTTTAATTCTTTTCTAGTCAAAAACCTAAGAGTTAAGAGAAGAAAAATAAAAGAATTAATTATTCTATAGTGATTATCAATAGTTTTAGTTAGATTTTTAATGGTGCTTTTTTTTATGTTATTACAAATAGAAGAATATTAAAGGGCTATCAAAATTTATTGATATTCCTAATAGATTTAGGTAATGAAAGACCTAGCAATATCATAACTATGAGATTAAGACCTAAACAAAATTGCACTATAATACTTTTAAGGTTTAATTATTTTATTGGTCTTTATTGTTTTACTAAATTTATAATTAAGTACTTAAATATATATTTTTTTTTAAATTGGATTACTACATTCTTTTTAATTTTGTTATTAGGTTCTTGTTAGTATAAAAAATATTCAAATTAATGGAACATTTCTTTTAAAAAATTTGTGATCAAAGATCTAATTAAATTTTTAATTGTAGGTACTTTTTAATTTGTGAAAAAATATTCTATTCATTCTGATATTTTTTACACTGATAAGGACCTAATTACAAATTTTGAAATAATGTAAAGACTCGATAAAAAAAATTATAGAAATTTAATTACAAATTTAATAAAACAGTATAGAGTAACAAAATAATTAAACCTAATTTTAATACATCGACAATACATTACCCAAATCCCTTATCACTAGACGGTTGCTAGTGATTTGAATTATAGCTGTATGAACATGGAAATGATTTACCATGTTATATGAACATAAAAAATTAGCTATTAAATTAGTTATTAGTAAAAAATATATATTAAAATATAAAATAAAATATTAAAATTAAGATAAATAACATATGTATTTATACACATATATACGGTGATTAAATATTGATTGTCACTTAATATGTTGATGGACAACTCATAAGTAAACCTCTTAGAGATTTTCACTACAATAGTATGAAACTATGAATACCAAAATGATTTATGATTGGACATTGCATCGTCATTTAATCAATATAGTTTATACTTCTTTAGCGATTTGTAAAGGCTTTTTTGGAATGAAAAAAAAAAAAAAAAAGAACAAAAAGTTCAATATCTAATGTTACTTTACCTGGCTCACAAAACCTTCTAGAGCCTCAATATTGTCAAGGGCAGCAGCCATCTGAAATCCATAGTTTCCTATAAGCATTGGATCAACTGCTATGCTGTGGACCAGACCCTGCTGTAGTTTCTCCAACCCCAGTGAAAGCGCATCTTCTGCTTGCTGGGACGATAGACGGAGGTTGTTAATACTGGCGATTTGTTGATCGCTCAAAGGCTCAAGTTGTGGCACTATGATCTGTGAAGAATGGCCAAAAGAAAAATATAGTTTACTAAATAATGATCGATAATTTAAAGGGAAAATACTTTCACCTCCTAAAGTAAAATTTAACTTGATTCCCTTTAATTCTAAAACCATACCTTGACCTATTTTGTTATTGTGAAAATAATACTAGGTAGCTGTGCATATACATTAAAATCAGCCATCAAAATTAACTATTATATATTTGTGTATAAAATATATATATTGTTTAATCTGTTTTTAATATTATTTTGTATTTAAGTATATATTATATATGAGTGACTGATTTAGCAGCTAATTTTTAGTGTATTTATAACATGATTGTAAATAAAATATAACACTAAGCACTCTTATAAATATAATATTTATCCTTCCTGTAAGAAAGGTCAACGTGACCTACACAAACAGACAGGAGTCACCATAAATTTCACCACCTACAAGGAATGTCGGGTATTTTGTACTAATTTAAAAACAAACAAACTTCAAAGTGATTACAACTGGAGACAGAGAGAGAAAGGAGAAGATGGTATAGAGCTTCCTTTTTCCACAGTAATTGAATGTTAAAATGAAATATAGTATAGGGATTTACATTTAGAAGCTGCGATGGACGGGATCCTCCAATCCAAAGAAAAAGGCGTTCAACCGATGCTTTCCACGCACCAGAGATCAAATAAAATACATCAATCTTTGCCATGTCTGCTTTCATCTGGAAAAGATTTGCATAATGATTCAAGTTGCTCTCAACAAGTAGATGAAGCTCTATATCAGATGCATGAGTGTGCAATGCATTTCTGAGTTCATCATTCTGTCGATGCTGTTGTTCAACCCAGTGTCCATATTCAATCTCAAAGACCGTTAACCCTGCTTGGTAAATCTCAAAAGCTATAAGCTCAACGGGGCTTGCACTAAGAAGGACTAGTAATAAATGCAAAGTAAATGGAGTTTAAACATTATAAACAAAAAACAAAAAGATTCATAATCTTTTGATTTCAATCTTGTCATGCAAGCAACGTGTAAATCAGCACATAATACTTTGTTCATACATATATTTACCAATAAAAACCGCATCCAATAGATTTCAACTTATTACGGATTGAATTCATGGCACTATTAAATGCTCAAAATGTGTACTTAGCAGTTCAAGAAATAGATTAGGAAGTCTAGCACAAAATCGCCCAATCATTTTCTAAAATCATTTTAGTAATCATCCTTTAACTATGATAATCAGAAGGGTTAAGTACGATTTTGGTCCCTAACGTAGAGGTCGGAAATCTTTTTTGTCCTTGGCGTTTTTTTGCCTACAAAATAGTTTCAAAGGTTTAACTTAGTTTTAAAACCTTCCTTCTGACCAAAATACCCCTTCCCCTTCTTTCCCAAAATCAAGCAGAAGCAGAACCAGAAAAAACAGCAATGAAACAATGTAATAAACATTAAAAAAATGGATAATGGATCAACAAATCTGTATAATGAAACAATGAAACACTGTAATCAAGCAGAAGCAAAAACAGGAGCAGAACAACAATGAAACAATGTAATCAACCAGAAGCAGAAGCAACAATAATCAGAAATCAACAACATAATGGGAGCAGAAGCATAAGAAGAATGGAAGCAGAAGCAGAAGCCGGCGAGCCATCACAACGCCACCACCCTTTTCTTCTTCTCTCTTCGCACTATCCTAGCGCCACCATCACAGCGCGAAGCCCTCTTCTCCTCCCTCGACTCACCTTCAGTTCACGCCATCTTCTTTGAGCTCCACCATCACCGTCGGCGTTTCCTCCACCCACCATCAAAAAACTACCGAAGCCTTCTCTTGTTCTTGCTTCAAACCAGAACCCACTGCCATCGAGCACCTCCGCCGAGCCCAGAGGAGCAGCGGTGAGATCTAGTGACCGAAGGACGACGAGCAGCGGCGGCGAATTCCCTTCCCCTTTTTCCTCTTCTTCCTTGAACCACCTCGGCGTAATTCCATTCTCCTGTTCCTTAGCCCTTTAACCCTTTTTCTTTTTTTTTCTTTTATATTTTTTAATTAGGGATAATTTAGTAATAAAAATTAAAATTTTGATTAAAAGGACAATTTTAAAACTAGGTTAAACATTCGGTACCATTTTATAGGCAAAAAAAGGCTGGAGAAAAAAAATTTTCGATCTCTACCTTAGGGACTACAATCGTACTTAACCCTAATCGAAAAATATCTTGGTCGAAATAATCACATTCGCATATGCCTAAAGACATGGATAGATTACTACATGAAACAAGAAATACATGGATTTACACACAATACAAACATCACGGTTCAATTTCTGCAATTTCATTTGAACATAGAACAAGAAGCATGATACATAGAAAATAACAGTTTCATGAAGATTAAAACTAAACTTCAAGAATAAAAAACCTGAGGTTATTGTTCCCGGCGAGCCAGTATAACCATCATCTAATGCACTCCCTACATATAGACCCTGCAAAAAAAACATTTTAGTGTATGCCTAAACATGACAAGAGGAAGAACAAACATTGAAAGCCCGAAACCATTACATGTTTTCTTGCTTTCTCTATCTCCAGCTCCAATTGCATGAGCTTCAATCTGCTTGTTTCTAATTGTTGAACATAAGCCTGTAAGTAAAAGAAAAAGGTACGAATCAGAAGAGATGATAAATACTGCCTAAACTCGTAGTGATTCAGCTTCAACAACCTTCTTCCGCAGCCGGCTTTTCCGTGCAGCCTCACGATTTTGCGCCAGTCGTCGATGCACCTACACATGAATATTGAGCAACTGTAATGTCACTTACTCATGTAAAAAATTTACATTCTTGATATAAGAACTTCAAAAGTATAAATCACCAAGAAGCATTTCAGTTACTTAGCATCATTTTAAAAGGTTGACCCTATTTAATTGGGTTCCTTAATTTACTTGTGTATTGCCTACTAAATCTCCCTTTTTGAATACCGCATACTATAAATTCTTTCTAAAGAAACCCTGGTAATTTAACAAAAAATAGTGAACTGCATACCAAAGAATTGTCTACCCATTACTGCATCGGAACTAGGCGCTAAATGTAATTCTTTTCAAACAGCTTCAAGCTCATCCATCTTACATGACATTAATCCAATCTGGAACTCTGAAAGCCTAAGAAATATGATTCGGCTATATTTTTTAGATGAGAGAGTGACAGATACAAGAGTAAGAATGAGGTTCCCATTTGGATGAATATAATAAGAAGTTGGATTTTGGGAATGGTCCGTGGGTGGGTTATTTTTAGGAGGCAGTTGTTGTTGATTGGAAGCAGAGGAAATGTTTCCTCTGGCCATGGTAGAGCAATTAGGCTCTAAATACCATAATAGAAAACCTATATCATTGTCATAGTTACATGGAATACAACACGTTTAGGTATAGGAACGCTACGTGTAAAATATTTTATTAGAAAAATATATGTACGACGTTCATTCAAACTTTTAATCCTCTTTTTTAACAACCTAGCTCGGCTGCTAGAGATATTGTCTGTTTTGCGGCTAGTTCATGGCATAGTTTTAAAACAGGTCACAAGGAAAAGGTATTCACACTCGTATAACTTATAAAGCATGTTGTTTCATTTGCCTTTCCAATCGATGTCTAATTTTTCTCCTTTATATATAACGTGTTTTAAAACAGTGGGAAAAACCAACTTCAAAGTGGACAATATCACCAATTTATAGTATTTACAACAACACATTTAAAAAAAAAAAAAGAAAAGAAAACTGCTCAAAATAGCAATACATAGAACACACATATAGAGATTTCAAATTTCATTACCTTACTAACTTCTTTATCAGTAATCTCTTGATCATCTCCGGAAGGTTCCCTTGATTCATGAGGAATAAATTCCGGCTGCACAGAAGAGTCAAATCAAATTGAAAAACATTGTCAAGGTAAGTTTAATTTATGGTTTTATTTTCTATTTTTATTTTTAACGTTTTTATTTTTAGGATTTTATAAAAAAAATTATAAAATAATATAATTCTATTTTCTTTTCTTGCTATCATTTTTTTCTTATTAAAACTTGAAAGTGAAATAAAAATAGAAAATGAAGATACAAACCAAACATAATATTCGTTTTAAGTTCTAACCTTACTTTCCTCCATATTTGTGTTCACCATTAACATTGGGGAAGCAACTGAATTCAGGCTGCCATCAACTTTGAAGCTGTCACTCCACATGCTAACTTGATGGAACGGATCATATATTCCCATCCTTTTCAAATTACTAGTTGAGATGGCTGAGAGCTCATGTACTAAAACATCATGAGATGAAAAAAAATCATATTAAGAGTTCATTCATATTATATAACGGCCAATTGATTAAAAGCTAGCTAGAAGCAGGGTTTACAATGGAAAAATGAACAAACTCAAGCTCAACATTAAGAAACAGCAATGTTGAGAATTTTTAATCATAGTTACTTTTTTCCTTGTCTTTCTCTTGGATCAACTTAAGGAAGTGAGAATTTTATGAATAATAATTGTGCTAATTACATTTAATACATTCATTTTATTGATGGCTGTTATAAGCAAACTTTGGTACAAAAATGAATTTTTATCAGAAGGAAGAAGCATAGAATAATTTTCGGTTTGTTTATATCAAATAAAAAGCTCAATTGCTCCATAAGAAACCCCAGAAAAATAAAAGTTATAACAAAAAAAAAAAAAAAAAAAAAAAAAAAGAAAGAGAAAAAAGACAGAGGGCTTATTAAGGGATAGAATCTTGCATTGACTTTGTAAATTTCTAGAAAGAGACAAAGAGTTCGGTTTGAGTACCAGTGTTTAAATCACCTGAGTAATAGGTTTTGCTCAAAACAACGATTTCCAGGTAAGATGAGCTGAAAGTGGTATCAAACCCATTTCAGAGTTCAGAAGCAGCAAAATGATGCTAAAGAATATACTAAAGAATGATATATATATATATATATATATATATATATATATATATATATTGACAAAGTCACTAACTCTTACTTAGATAAATAATAGAATTATTTCGCTGCATGCAAACAAGCTGTGAAAGCAACTGAATGATTGAAGAAAACAACTAAAACATACAACTTAAAATAAAAATACCTGCTCATTGATTTTTTTAAGTAGAGCAACTTTTTTCCTTTCTTCCTTTTGATTATGAAACTTTATTTTGATGTGTCAGCTTGGTAATATCCTTTTATGTTCCCACTTCAAAAGAAGCAATTTGGAAAGCTCAGCACTAAAGATCAAAAGGAAAGAAACACATAAGAAAGTACCAAGTTCACTACTACTTTTATTGCTGAGATGACACTGATCACGCTAACATGAGTGGTAAACGCAGATATATATTATTACAAGTCTGGTGCGGATTAAAATTACAGTTTCTATAGTGTTTATGTGTAAACTGTAAAATAATGTGTTGCGATATTTTTTAGAGTTGAATTAAGCTTACTTAGTTTTAAAAGAAAAGGTAAAATATGATGTTGATTATTCTCAAGATTTTTATCAAGGACACCACTTACATAAACACACAAAAAACAACTTCTTTTAAAGACACATTAATTCTACCAATTAATTTTTGACAGGTAGCATTGGTCAAACTAAAACACAGTTCATCTTTAACAATTTTTATTATTTGCCCATAAACGGTTTTTTAATGGTTTTTTTTCTCTCACTGCCACGCTCCTCCGCTCTTACTGCCACCGTCTCTCACTTTGACAGTTAATTTCACCGTAAAATCGTCGTCTTCTCGCATCTAAGGGATGAAGTAGAATCGTCGCTTTCCCTCGTTGTAGCCTGAACGTCGCCGCCTCCAGCCCGGTCTTCATCGCTGCTGCAGAAGCATCTTCGCTAGTCTTAGTTGCAGCTCATTTGTCAGCCTCTTTGCCCTTCGTGACTCTTCCTTTCTGTAGTCTTCTATGATTTTATTCAGTGTATGTGTCTTCTGACCTTGATGGAGTTGTGGTAATTGATGCACTTGAAGGTAGAGGAGAGTTTATGGTCCGTGATAATAGAAGTCATAAAGACATTTGGAAAGATTCTTTAGATCATCAAGTCATAAACACAGTTAAAGACATTGTTATTGATGATGTCAAATACAAGTTTCAAATGATGGTAGATTCGGATCCTCACGTGATTAAAGACATTGTTGTCGATGAGGTGGAGATCAATAGGATTTGCAAGATGAGGTGACAATCATGCATAAGAATTTAATCACTTTCATGGGACAAAAGTTGTGTGGATAGTGAACTCCGAGGATGTTATCACCATACAGAAGAGGGTGGAGGGGCACAGTGGGTGTACGCTGAGGTTGGGAAGGAGTTGCGCCTATGTAGCAGAGATTCTCCATACCTCGGTAGCACAAATGTTGCCACGTGTAACGAGCTAAATACGTACTTACACCTTGTTGATGGGTTTGTGAGTTCACCGCAAAGAAATTTTTCCAACAGTGACAATTGCCACCACTATCATAGACTGGTGGTGCTAAACTAAATTTAAATAAACACAAGAGAGAGAAAAAAAAGTAGAGAACATATACCTAATTATTATGGTTAACATTCAACTTAATTATAATTATAGGCACTATATATATCACAAAGGGTAATTTACCCTTTATTTTAAAGAGGGCATGGTAGCATTCACATTTTTTTTTAGTTGGTTCTTTTAAAAAAGACCAATACTAATGTTGTTGTTATAATTGAACCAAATAGGAAAAAGAAAAGGAAAAGGAACCACTGGCTATTACGGTGGCAAGAGCTGAGGAAATGGAAACAGAGCAGGCATTAGTGGTGGTAAGAATAGAGGAAATGGAACCACGGTAGGCATTAGTGGTCAGTGGGGAAAAAGTTAATATTTTACTTTCAAGTTGGTGTAAGATGGAAGATGGTTCCCCTTGTTGTTATAAACTTGTGTCTATTATGATAAAGTGCATGAAGAAGGTAGGTTGCAGTTCCTATATTCTTTAACTGTAGGAAAGCATTGAATAGCACTTTGTTTCTAGTTTGCATTTCTAAACATGTACCATCATCATTTTTTGTGTGCTTAATTTGTGACGTGTTATGATATTTTGGTTTTGAAGTATTAAAGCAAAAAAATGATTTACCAGTGTAATAGGAATAGTCTCACAATCTAAATTATGTAATAAAATTTATTTATCAATTAGTGCTTCTTCATTTTGAATCTATTTATTTGGTGAATGAACTAAATATTACTTTAGTCAGCATTGGACTTCATCTTAGCCCACTTTGTCTGTTCTTTTGTTTGCAGGAAAGAAGTTTTGCATCTTTACACGCACAGGATGAAAGCAAGAGTGATTATTGAACTAACCATAAATAATTGTATTCTAAATATAAAGCTCTAGAGTGTACAAATAAAATGACCTTTAAAAATAAGTTTATTTATAATTACTTTATTTATTTGAAGTTGGCTCATACAAAATGACTTTTACTAATTGTCTAAAATTGAAAGTGATCAGGAAATGCACTAGGCATTGAAGTAGTAGTAAGGGAAAGGTACATATTGGTTGTTTGGGTAGGATTACTTAACTTTTAACACTTTCTTTTCCTTAAGTAAAACAAATCCTTTTCTTTTGGTACTTAGTCATCGGCCTAACTTTTCTTTGACTAAATCATGCAATAATCTATTTAAGTGAAGTGATTGTAGTTTTTTTTTTCCCGTGGGGTGGGGGTAAAAGTGAAGCAACTACAAAAATATTATGTCATTTTAGATTTTTAAATGAATTGGAGCACATTACATGAAATGTTACTAAAAGAATCCTAGTATGACTTTAGAATCGAAAATGTATACAAGGGAGGCGCGACACACAAGTTGGCTATTATAGAGGAGAGCGTTCCTGTCTTCATGAGACCTGCACCTTAAACTTCAACTTCTGTCACAGGTCTCATAGAAATTTCCACTAACATCACAACACACAAGACACAAGATGAGTAGCAATAGCACAAACATATATAAAACAGCAACAAACACAACTGCACAACAGATGAAAAACTATACACCAACATACAAAATCAACAGCAACATCACGAAAAGGTTGGAATGTCAAAAATACTCCAAAAAAATACATACAAAAACATTGCTAAGTGCTAATCATTGGTCATACAAAAGTTCTTTTCATTTATTTCTATTTTGATAAGACACCATGCAAAAACTGTGAAATGCTTCAAGTCTACTAGTTAAACATTTTTCAATAAAATTGCATCAGCAAAAAATCAAAATATATAACAAAATTCAAACACAATATACTTTTGTTGTTTCATGTATTTATTACTTGAGGCAACAAGTAAACAAGATTGGTGCAAAAACAAGAAGCACCAAAGCAATGCCTAAGTTCCACAATAATAGGTAATGCTAGTGCATGCCCTTGAAATTTGGATATTGTTCTTGTTGTACAAGCTATTCTCCATGGTATAAACAAAATTGAGAGTCGAAGCAAGAAGACAACAATGACAATTAGCCCCGGGACCTGCTGCTTCTGCCGCCGGTGACGACGAGCACAACAAAGGAGCCGACTGAGTGTGCAACAGTGACGAGACAGGGAGTGATGACGACAACCAGTCTCGGGACCCTGCTTTTGCCGCCGGTGATGGCGGAGCAAAAAAGGCGTGCAAGCGCGACTGAGTGCGAGACGGAGACAACTGACGACACAGAGAGGGACATCGAGCTTGAGTGCGACACCGGAGACAGTGAGAGAGACCGGAGTAGAGAGAGGAAGAGAGCTTGTGAGCCACAGTGACAAAGATAGAGAGCTCAACTTTAGTGAGAGTGACGATGAGGGAGGATTGGAGGAGACGGTGAGGGGTGAGGGTTAGGGTTTTGATGAATGATGTCGTTTTGAAAGTAAAAAAAAAAAAACATAACCCGGTCTGGGTTATGTAAACCGACTGAGTTGACCAGATTTAAATAATAAATTAACCGGTTTTATAAATAATACCAATTACCATGTCATACATTAGCATCTTTAAAAAAATATATTTGGGACATCTTGAGGGGAGCATTCGCGTTTTATCAAATAACAATTGTTTTCAATATTTTTTTCTTAAGAAAATCTTTTCTAATGTTACAATAATGTTTCGAACAATCTTTCGTTAAGAATTATTTTTTGATAAATTTGCCTCTAGTATAAATAATTATCGAATTTAAACAAAATAAAATTCATCCTATCTTAACTTTTAATCCCATCTCACCCAAATCTAACCCAATCTAATCCTAACCTCTTAACCCCCGTTCTTACTACCACAATTCACCACTGTCAACCCTAACCCAATGGCGAAAATAAGGAGAGGTTATGGGTGTTGGGGGAGTGGCGAAGTGAGAGGAATCGATGGAATGGGAGAAACAAGTTTTATCGGTGTGTATTAGAGACAAAGGCATAAAAAAGTAGATTTTGTGTAGGAGAATAGCTACATAACAAAGAAACAAACAAATGGAGGAAAAAGTGAAATCATTCGAGTTTTATCCCCTTAATATTTGTATATATTATGTAAAAAATACGTAGTTGTTGGTTGTTATAATCAGTTTACGTTGTTGAAATAGCAAAACCTTTAATTAAATAAAACTATATTGTGATTTGTTTGTACAATTATCTTTTAATGTTGTTCTTGTGTAGTAACTTTATCCGATGTATATTTCAAATTTTTAAGGAATTAAACTCCTTTATTCTTGTCTGAGGACTACTTTTTATACGCTCAAGTTGTAAGAACCGCAAGTAATCAATCAGTTAATAAAGTGATTATATTGCCCAAAGTAGATTCCGAAAAGTTAGAGTGAGAATTTGAGGATTTAAATATGATTTTTGGGCTCAGTAGGTCTTTCTGAGTCAGAAAATGTGTTTTCTGCGAAAAATCGTGAAAAATCGCAAACCAGTAGTTGAACCGGTTGATCCGACTTAAGTCTGCCTGGTGCTGCGTGAGAGAAAGTGAAAATAGCCAAAAACCTTAGAAAATCATTAGAAATGAAAAACTGGGCGTTAATTTTTAAGGTTTGGCCCGAAGTTGGGCCAAACGGGCTAAACACACTAACGGGTTGGACTGGGCCCAAGCCCAACATATTTAAAGGGTCATTAATGAACCCTTCACCCCATAAACGCACACACAAATCAGAAATTGAAAGGAGGGAGAGAAGAAAAGAGTGAGTACTATTCATCATCCTCTTCCCAAGCTCATATCTTGAGCTACAGAGCTCCGATCGCTGCACCATTTTTGCGGCTACGCGTTCCTTGTGAAGAACTCTATAAAATCCACCCAAGAAATTGGTAAGGAAAGCTCGAATCCCTCTCAATTCTTCTTCTCAAAGTTTTGAGTTTTAGGGATTTTGGCTAAGTGAGGTTTTGTGATTTTTGGGTGTTTAGGTACACTCTAGCCTTTGATTGATGTTGGTTTTGGCTTCCAAAACTGTTTGGCAAGGTAAGAGGCATTGAAACTCTTGTGAAATTTCAATTATAATGAGCCCTAGATTGATTTGTGATGATTTATGTATGTATAGCTTGATTATGGTGAGTTTGGAGCTTGTTGATGGTTGTTAATGCTTGTTGGAGATTCTTGGTGGCTTAGATTGTGCTTGAAAAGCTTATCTTGGGCTCAATTTGGGGTTTTGGTGCATATTAGGGATCGACCAAGGTATGGTTTCGATTTCCTCTATGTAGTATATAATATTCATGGACACTTAGGCTAGTAACCCATAGGATAGGTTTGAATTAAAGTGGTTGTTGATGATGTATGATGAATTGATATTGTTATGTTGGTAAATAATGGTTGTTGGGTATTGAACATTTAGGTATGATAATTTATGATGAATTGATGAGTTTTGATTATGTTGGTAGAAGTGTGGCATGATAGTGCATGATAATTAATGATTTGGGGTGATTGATAAATAGCTATATTGATGTTGATAGTATGATATTGGGGATTGATGTTGAAATTGATGATATTGATGGTTAGTAAGGGTATTACTATGTTTTTGATAATGGGACTGATGATTATATATGGTGGAGTAGTAAGTTGAAGTATAGCACATGGTAAGATCTGATATGGCATAGAGTTAATGTGGTTTTGGTTGGTTTGGGTTATGAAAATTGGGAGAATTGGTAATTTTGTGAATGTTGGGTAAAAGTTGATTTTAATAAACTTTGTCTGATCATAACTTCTACCTCGGTTTTCAAAATCTGTTGGAACTGGTTTAGATTTAAAGTTCATTGAAAATCCTTTGAATCGATCTAAAGTTTGTAAAATTTAGAATTTTGTAGAAGGAGATATGATCATTCAAAGTTGGTGCTGAAAATTTGAAATTCTACAAAGTTGCAGAATTTCAGGATTTCTGATATGTGCGCACGCACAGCCTTGTGCGCACGCACAACCATGCAAAAATCTTATTCTGTACAGACGCACAGACCTGTGCATATGCACAGGCAGGAAAAGTTTCTCTACTTGCAGCATTAGCACAGCTTGTGCGCGTGCACATCAATGAAGAATTACGACCTGTGCGTACGCACAACTGATGAGCGGATAATTTATACGCTTTTTGACATTGTTTTTAGTATGTTCTTAGTATGATTTAGTTAGTTTTTAGTATATTTTTATTAGTTTTTAAATAAAAATCACATTTTTGGACTTTACTATGAATTTGTGTGTTTTTCTATGATTTCAGGTATTTTCTCGCTGAAATTGAGGGACTTGAGCAAAGATCTGATTCAAAGGCTGAAAAAGGACTGTAGATGTTGTTGGATTCTGATCTCCCTGCACTCGAAGTGGATTTTCTGGAGCTACAGAAACCCAATTGGCGCGCTCTCAATTGCGTTGGAAAGTAGACATCCAGGGCTTTCCAGCAATATATAATAATCCATACTTTGCCCAAGTTTTGATGACACAAACTGGCGTTCAAACGCCAACTCCCTGCCCTTTTCTGGAGTTAAACGCCAGAAACAGGTTGCAAACCAGAGTTAAACGCCAGAAACAGGCTACAAACTGGCGTTTAAATCCAAAAAGAGTCTCTACACATGAAAGCTCAATGCTCAGCCCAAGCACACACCAAGTGGACCCGGAAGTGGATTTCTGCATCATTTACTTATCTCTGTAAATCCTAGTACCTAGTTTAGTATAAATAGGACTTTTTACTATTGTATTTATATCTTCGGATCATCTTTTGCATAGTTGGATGTTCAGAGATCATGTTTAGGGGCTGTCCATTCGGCCATGCCTGGACCTTCATCACTTATGTATTTTTCAACGGTGGAGTTTCTACACCCCATAGATTAAGGTGTGGAGCTCTGTTGCTCCTCATGAATTAATGCAAAGTACTATTGTTTTCTTATTCAATTCAAGCTTATTCCTATTCTAAGATATTCGCTTGCAGTTCAACATGATGAATATGAGGATTCGTGACACTCATCACTATTCTCAACCTATGAACGCGTGCCTGACAACCACTTCCGTTCTACCTTGGATTGAGCGTTTATCTCTTAGCCTCCATTCCGAAAGATCGGAGTCTTCGTGGTATAAGCTAGAATTATTGGCAGCATTCTTGAGATCTGAAAAGTCTAAACCTTGTCTGTGGTATTCTGAGTAGGATCTGGGATGGGATGACTGTGACGAGCTTCAAACTCGCGAGTGTTGGGCGTGTGACAGACGCAAAAGGATCAATGGATCCTATTCCAACATGATCGAGAACCGACAGATGATTAGCCGTGCGGTGACAGCGCATTTGGACCATTTTCACTGAGAGGACGGGAAGTAGCCATTGACAACGATGATGCCCAGCATACAGCTTGCCATGGAAAGGAGTATGAAGGATTGAATGAAGGCAGTAGAAAAGCAGAGGTTCAGAAGGAACAAAGCATCTCCATACGCTTATCTGAAATTCTCACTAATGAATTGCATAAGTATCTCTATCTTATTCTATATTTTAATTATATTTTAATTATCAAATATCCATAACCATTTGAATCCGCCTGACTAAGATTTACAAGATGACCATAGCCTGCTTCATACCAACAATCTCCGTGGGATCGACCCTTACTCACGTAAGGTTTATTACTTGGACGACCCAGTGCACTTGCTGGTTAGTTGTGCGGAGTTGTGACAAAGTGTGTGAATTACGTTCCGAGCACCAAGTTTTTGGCGCCGTTGTTAAGGATCACAATTTTGTGCACCAACAGCCCTGTGCGCACGCACAAGTCGGGAAGGGTCGTCTGTTGGGGCGCTCACACAGCTTGTGCGAGTGAACAGGCTTGTAAATTTTAGTACCTGTGCGTACGCACACCCCTGTGCGTCGCACACTTTCAAAATCTTATTGGGCGTGCGCACGCACACCCTTGTACGTATGCACACGCCCTGTTTCACAAATTTAAACTTTGTTTTCAACTATTTCACCTTCCTAACAAGGTAGTATTCTTCTATAACACCATTTTAAGGCTTTTGGGCCTAATTTTGAGTATGGGAATATGGGAAATAAGCTACGGGTTTTAGTTAATGTTTATTATGAGAAATTAGAGAACGGAGGCTTAGGTTTCAGGTGTACTGAGGATGGGTTGGTAGAGTGAGAATGAAGAATGGAAATGTTGAATTGACAGTGGTTGAGATGAGTCGAGGACTCTGAATGAGATGATGGATCCATGTGATATTGAAAATGTTTTCGAAAAACCACTGATGTATCAATTGTATATTGAAATTATGATACGCTATGCGCCCGGCAGGGACGGCGGTTGGATCCCGCCTGTCGAGGTAGCGGCGGCGGCGTAAGGGTGGTGGTTCGTCCCGCTTGCGCTGAGATGTGAGGTCGGTGGCAAGAGTATCCCACTCACATCCCTTCGAATCTCTAAAGCGTACAGGCGCATAACCCTGGATAGTGATCCGAGCACTATATCTTGGGGGTTCCCACTGATGATTCCAAAGGGCGATGTCGCCATGGAGATGTGTCAGGTTGGCAGTTGAACCGACAATATAATATCACAGCCAGTAGGACAGGCATTCATCATGTTCATTTTCTATCTATTTGTCTACTATGTCGACTTATAATTGTTTGCCTATTTGTATAACATGCCTAATCGCTACTTGCATTACTTGCCTTATATGCTTTTACTTGTGATTTACTTGCATTGTAATTAATTGTGGTTTCTACTGAGATTGAAGAGGTTCGGAAGGCGGTGTCGATGAGATCGTATTGAGGTTAGGTTGGTGAAGGTGGTGGGACAGCAGTGTTTAGTTAGAATAGAAATCCCCTAAGGTAGAATACCCGGTTTAATTATGTTAAGAGTTATATATGTGTTTTATTGTTTTAGAAAGCTTTAAGTTTGAATTATTGTGATGGATATGGAGTCTAGGATTGCCTTTGGCGTCCCGGGGTCTTATATCCTACATTACTGGGCACTGTTACCATACTGAGAACCTCCGGTTCTCATACCATATTTCTGTTGTGTTTTTTAGATGCAGGTCGCAACCCACCTGGGTGAGCTGTTTGGTTGGTGACAGAAGTGGAGGATCTGGATACCTTTTGGAGTCTTTTTGGTTTATATTGTATATGTCTCTCACTTTTGTATTTTGTCTTAGCTTAGAGGCTTGTATTTGAGATAAAATCAAAACTTGTATAAGCCATTTTAAACTTCAGTTTCCTTTTTGTCAATATATTTGGCTAGCCGGCTTAAACTCCGCGAGCCGTAGGCTAGTTTCTTATTGTATTATACTATTATACTATTATCTTTGTTCATATCACATCTATTTCTTGTGCGTTAAGTTAGACGCTACATTAGGCTTCTAGATTATATTATTTCTTATCCTTCATCAGGCTTCTAGATTATATTATTTCTTTTATATATCATATGTATCAGCTTTAGAACTGTCGTAACCCTTGATTAACCTTTGCTTTACGACGCGAGGTAAAGCTTAGGCTAATTAGGGTGTTACACAAGTCAATATAAAACGTATTTTGAAAAAAGTTACTTATGCAAAATCTCTCAACTCTTAATGAATAAAAACTCTTCTATGTTCAAGGGGCTCTGACTCTCTTCTCTTGCCGATCCTAACAAACGTTTGCTAGAGGAGGAACATCTAGTGTCAAGAAATCGAAAATAGCAAAATGAATGAAGGAGAAATGAATAAAAAGAATATGGAAGGTATTAAAAAGAAGAATGGTGCATCTAATCAAAAGAAGGCCTTTGATAGTGAGAATCAAGAAGGAAAACAAGATGAATAAAAAAAACAAGATGCTAAGGAGATCCTATTGTGATGGGTTAGGGAAACTGAATCCACAAGAAATAGTTGAAATGGTATTGGAAGATTATATTTTGGAGGATCTGATTAAGGAGGCAATGATAGAGGATCATGCTCCCTTCAAACCTAATCCTATGATCAAAGTATCCTTTGAGGAGTACGACAAGTGGTGTAGGCCATGGAAACACTCTCTAATAGTAAAGCCTCTCGAAAAAACTCTCAATCTTTAAGCTTTATTTGGATAGATATGTACAAAGAAGATGGGTTAAAATTAAAAGGGCTTAATAAGAGTTACGGATCTTGCTAAAAATTTCTTCCTGGTAAAATTCATTGATTCTAATGACTATGCTTATGATCTCTTTGAAGGCCTGTGGATGATAGCAGACCATTACATGTTGGTATGTATAAAGATGTGGCCACTGTTTCTACCACAAGAGACAAATGTTTAGAAGGTGACAGTCTGGATCAGAATATCTAACCTACCAGTTGAGCTCTACAACAATTTTTTTTTTGAAAAGTGAGTAAAGCACTCGGCACCATGCTCAAAGTAGACAAGCTGGCCTCTATTCATTCCCACATAAAATTTACGAGAATATATGTGAAAATTGACTTAAGAAAGAAGCTGGTTCCAACATTTTTAGCCCTTGGAAAAGAGTTTAATATTGTCTATGAAGATTTGCATCAAATCTGTTTTAACTATGGTAGATATGGACATAGAATAGAGAATTGTAGTGAGAAGATGACAAGAATCACTAACAACACAGCTTTGGGGGTGGTGGATGGCGAATCCCTGGGCAGTTGGGAAGACAACAACGGATAGGAGAATAATCAAAGATTCCAAAAATAACAAAAGAATAAAAGAGGGAAATCTAAGATTATGGCAGAGAATTAGGGAAGCACATCTAATGCAGCTAAGGAATCTCAACAAAATAGGCAAGTTCAAAATAGGAATGCAAATCAGGAAAGCATTAAAGACTCTTAAAGAGACAATCTTTTTGGCCCTTGGATAATTGTTAAAAATAATCAAAGGAGGAGAAAAACCAAATCAGATATGTTGGAAAAGAAAACTAAGGAGGATTTTTAAAAATCAAGATTCCATATCCTTGTGGAGAAAAATCAGGAAATTATTTAAAAGAATGAAGGCAAAGCCCCCAACATGGTTGGAAAAAATCAATAGAGCAATAATGCTGGGAATTCGCAGCAAGGGTCCAGCGAAGATATAATGTGATAACAAACATTCATAAATGGAAAAATTCATCCATCACAAAAGAACATACAAAAGCAAAAGAACCATATTCTAATTCTTAAAGCAAAGCAGACTGTCATCGGTAAGAAGACATCACAGAATACCAAACACAGTAAACATACCAACTAGCATCAAGAAATTATCCAAAGTATCCCAATAAACAAGCACCGCAACAAGCAACAACAAAAGAACCAAAATAAAGAGAAGCACCAAAATTATTGGAGGCAATTCTCATGTCTTAACAAGCAGATTGAAATAGCAAATAGTGTCCTGCCCTTTCAAGTTGGGGGAAATTTAAATAATATTACGAGAAGTCTAATTGCTAGCATCATGGGGGGAGAACAATATTGTGAAGAATGAGGGTGAAGCGAATAAACCCACTGAACCGAGGGAGACCAACGGTAAACTAGCTCTGAAAGTTGCTATGGTTCACCCGAGAAGTCAAATGGATGAAGTTGATACCCAGAGTCTAGTTAAGTGGTACAGTCCACAAATAGTGAGCTGACCGCAGCTAAATATTCCTAATGTTTTACAAGGAGTCCTTTTATTTTATTATCATATTGTTTTCCATGAATACGTTAAAATAAAATTCTGTAGGAGCATCCTCTAAATGATTTTCCATTATTATTTTTTAGGATATATTTTTTTGTTATAGTATAAAGCTATGTGTTTTACTGAAAACTCATTTTTTAGGAGATGAATATAAGGGGATTTTCCATTAACTTAGTTTTAACTCTTGGTACATCAGTGAAGCAGAAGGTTTTTTGGGAGAATCCGATGTTTTTGGAATAAAAAAGAATGGAATATTGAACCATTGAAGGTCCATAGACAACTAGTTCACTTGAGAGTTGGAGATAATAAAAATCGTATATAGTTCATTAAAAATCATTTTCCGTCCGTTCTTCAAACTTCATAAACTATACAGACCAACTTTTTATTTAAGACAAGTTTCATAAAATTTGGGGGGCACGAAAACCAAGATATGGCCCGTTGAAGTTGGTTAGAAATAGGTTTTTATCAAAATATACCAAACTCCTCTTTCTCCAAAACCTTCAATCCAATTTAATTCAAACAAACCAAATTTCAATCCTAAGCACTTCTACACACTTTCAAGTACTCATCCATCAAATTCAAACCATTTAAAACCTTCAACAACTAGCAATTCGATTTTAACCCATTTCAATAAACCATTCAATCCCAACAACAATTCATAAGTTCACAATTCCAACAATCATCAACCTAAACATAATTCACAATAATAATCATCGTCACAATCATACCCTTACCATATTCATTTATTTCATGTCTTCGACTTACCCGGTCACGGCCTCCAGCCTAATCCTTCTTATCATTTATCAATCTCATCATCACATATCAAATTCTCATTCAACATGCTCATACCACATTCTCATCTAGTAAATCACATACCATATACATTCAATCAACCAATGCATACAATTCAAACCTATCTTAAGGGCTACTAGCCTAAGTCTCACGCAATGTTACATGTTAACTAAAGAAAACCGAAACCATTCCTTAGCCGATTCTCTCCATCCACAATATATCAATCCAAGCACTCCAATTCTTCAATTTAACTCCAATCAACATACATTCTCAATCTAATACCATACAATTCCAAAATTAATGCTAGAGATCTTATTATTCAACTAAACACAAGGGTTTGGTGATACTTTACCTTGTCCAATAAATCTTGGGATGAAATGGATCATAGGCTTCGAGTTACTCACCACTTTTTTCTATTAGAATCGAAGAGCTCGATAAGAGCTTTGTGTAACCGCAAACGGCTTGTCAATTGGAGCTCCGGATCAAAAGTTATGATCCAAAGAAGATGAAAGTGAATAGTTCTCCTAGGGTTCTTCTTCTTCTCTTTTCTCAGCTGGTCTCTCCCTCTCTTTGTGGTGAATGAGGCTGAGTTGCCCCATAATGAACTTTTATATCTGTTGGGTTTAGGTCCAACTTGGGCCCGATTTACGTTTTGGTTTCTTTAAAATAAGTGTCCGGTTTTCAAATCTAAATTATTTTTATCTTTCGAAATTATAAAATTCAATTTTTTAAATTTATTCACTCATTAATTTAATTTTCACACTCACAGTACTGGACCAATTTAAGCCGGTATGCGCTTTTACGCATTTTTCCGTAGAAAATTATATTTTTCCACTCGAAAAAATTTGCTGAATCCAAATCTCACCTATAAATTTTCAAATTGATATTTCTATATTTTTCAAGCTATTTCAGATAATTAAATTATTATTTTATTTTAACTAAATCGTTAATTAATTTTCAGGTTCTTACATCCTCCCTACCTATTTAAAATTTTACCCTCAAAATTTTGTTACCTCAATATCGTTCTCAAGTCATGATGCAATTTTTTTGTCGTCCTTAGGATGAATTAAGAAGCCGATCTTGTGAGCTTTGGACGGTATCTTATTTTGCAATTTTCCCACATTTAGTACGTAATTTCTCTCTTTATACCTCTAAATTCCTTCTCTATCTCAGGTGACCTATCCTTGCTCCCTTTGTTCAATCACTTGTAGCATTTTCTGCAGCTATTCATTCTCTTATTGTGCTCTCTGAATATCAGTCTTAAAATCACCTGTGATTTGCATCTGATTGAAAATTACACCTTCGGCCACATCTTCCACTCCCAACCCCCAAACCGCAACTTACACAACAGGTTCTCATTCTTACTAAATTCAAATAATAACTCCACACTACAATTGCCTCCTCTGATTACTTGAACATAATTCAAAATGAATGCTCCAAAATGGTTCCGTTGTGACACTTTGATTATTAGCCCCCAAGAACCTAAATATTCCTTTATGTTAACCAGAAAATCACCTCATCTCAATACTAAGGATAGTCCTTCCTCATATTAGAATTGAGCTCCTACGTGTGCTCTCTCACCTCGGCTCGACCCCGAGTGACCAATTTTCTGCAGAACTTCTTTTTCATGACATCTCTTGAAACATGTCAGAGTTTAACCACACTTGGATCTCCGACCCATATCAACACAAGGGAGCATAATGAGCGGATATTTTATACGCTTTTGGCATCATTTTCATATAGTTTTTGTTATGTTTTATCTAAGTTTTATTATATTTTTGTAGGTTTTAGTGAAAAATTTATATTTTTGGATTCTACTTTGATTTTGTGTGTTTTATGATGATTTCAGGTATTTTTTGGCTGAAACTGAGGAGTTCTGGTAAAAGTCTAGTTCAGAGACAGAGAAAGGATTGCAAATGCTGTCAGGATCTGACCTCCATGCACTTTGAACGGCTATGGAAAGCTAAAATCCAAGGTTTTCCAGAAATATATAATAGTCCATACATTACTTTGGAAATGAAGGTGCAAAACTGGCATTCAACGCCAGCCACCAGCCCCATTCCTAGCGTCCAACGCTCAAAGGGGAGTAGCTGGTGTCCAACGCCCATTCAGGAGTCCAAAGCTGGGATTGAATGCCCAAAATGGAGTACTAGCTCATGGATTTCGCTCAAGCTCAGCCCAAACACTCGCCAAGTGGGCCCCAGAAGTGGATTTTCGCACTATAGGACTAGTTTATCTTATTTCTGTAATTCTTAGCTAGCAGATTAGTATATATAGAACAGGGATCACTCTTGTTTAGAACTTTATGCCATATTTTCGAATTTCATTACTTCTTTGTACAGTATGAGTCACTAACCTCCTAGGTTAAGGTTAGGAGCTCTGCCGATTCTTATGAATTAATAATATCACTATTCCACTTCAATCTATGCTTGATTCTCTTCTAAGATGTATCTTCGTTCTTCATACTAATGGATTGGGAGTGTAACTTGACCTTCATCCCAATTCTACATGGGTTCTTACGAGTCCTTGACGGAATAGTATTGAACCACCAGCTTGATTATACATCTTTTAGATGGTTAATCTACAGCTTCGTTGGGTACTTCTCGAGACATCAGTACAGCCGAGGTGTGAGGTGATTAGGGCCTTTGTGGTATAGGCTAGAACTAGAGGAGCAGCGTTCTCTGATCCGGAAGATCCGACCTTGTCTGTGGGCTGTGTGGTTGTTCCCTTGAGCTGCCACCGCCGTTGTTTGGATCGCGGTGGTCAAAAAGGCTGCTACGGGAGTTGCCACCAGAGCTGCTGCCACTTTGTTTCTCTATTACTTTCTAAGTCCAGTAGGTAATTTCTTTTTGAAACCCTTGATATATCAGTTTCTGTTATGTGTGAAAGAGCAAAGCCGTCGGTTAAGAATTTCTTCTCGGTAAAAGAGAAATAACCTCCTTGCAAGTATAGTTCTCAACCAAGAAGTGATGCTTAATCAAAGTTTTAATAAGTGGTTGTCACATGTACAAACCCCAATGAAATTTAACCAAAGTTTTCAAACCTCGGGTCGTCTCACAAGGAATTGCAATGAAGTGATTGGTGCACGAAATTGTGATTCACACTTTTCACAACTCCACACAACTAACCAGCAAGTGCACTGGGTCATCCAAGTAATACCTTACGTGAGTAAGGGTCGATCCCACGGAGATTGTCAGCTTGAAGCAAGCTATGGTCATCTTGTAAATCTTAGTCAGGCGGATTCAAATGGTTATGAGGTTTAGATAATTAAAAGATAAATAAAACATAAAATAAAATAGAGATACTTATGTGATTCATTGGTGGGAATTTTAGATAAGCATTTGGAGATACTTTGTTACTTCTGAACCTCTGCTTTCCTATTGTCTTCTTCCAACCATGCGTACTCCTTTCCATGGCATGTTGTATGATCCTCTTGGATGAAAAATAACAGGTATGATCTCTGCACGGCTAATCAACTGTGGAATTTCTTGTCTCAGATGAAAAATACCAGGTACTGCTACCGCACGGCTAATTATCTGTCGGTTCCCGCTAGCGTCGGAATAGGACCCTTGTCCTTTTGCACACTGTCACTGCGCCCAACATTCGCAAGTTTGAAGCTCGTCATAGTCATCCCTTCCCAGATCCTACTCGGAATACCACAGACAAGGTTTAGACTTTCCAGATCTCAGGAATGTTGCCGATGGTTCTAGCCTATACCACGAAGGTTCTAATCTTAGATTTGGATGCTCTGTTGTCAGGAGAGATGATGCAAATTGCGGATTAGAGACCCAAGAGAATATACTCTAGCTGTCGTCCAATGACTACGTTGAACATCATGTAGACTGCTTTGTGGTTGTCAGGCACGCGGATCTTGGCTAAGTGATTAACGAAGATAGCGGGTGATTGTCACAGGTCACCCCTTCATTCTGACTTAACTGAATTAAGTACAAGAGTATATCTTGGAGAAGAAGTAGGCGTGAATTGAAAGAGAAACAATAGTACTTGCATTAATTCATGAAGAATAGCAGAGCTCCGCACCTTAATCTATGAGGTGTAGAAACTCCATCGTTGAGCTTCTTCAAAAGGTTGTGCGGATGAACTTGTTTGTCGCCTCATTCGAAAGCTTTTCCTTTCCCTCTTGGTGGCCAACCTAAAAGGAGCGAAAAAGAAGAAAAATTAAGCCTACAACAAAGATATCAAAGCAAATAGAACATAGGCGAGGCTAATGCCAAATAAGAGTAAAGTTCTCAACTACATGGTAGCTACAACATGTGAGTGAGAAAGCAATGTAAGTATATGGCACGTCAACTAACATTTGATGCAATAGTAAAGTTAAAGCATAAGTAAATAATATGAAGAGCATGTTAAGCATCAAGTTCAAACAATATTAGCGATAAGCATGAGAGCGTTTAGTCTTATCCTAACTCAGTGATAATTAGGCACAAAAACAATGAATAATGAGTTAGGAAGGACTAAAGCACTAATTTTATGTGTAGAACAAATATTACAATTAATGCAACAAGTCCCAAAGCACCAAAATAATGCAAGAGATTCTCAACAATTGAGTATGAGAATTCAACACCATTATTAAAATAAAAAACGTAGAAAAGAAAATAAGAACAATAAATAAAACAAAATTAAAATGCAATGAATAAAAATAGACAAATGCAATAAACAAAAGAGATGAAAGATGAGAAAAATAGAAAGTGAAAATTCAAAAAGAAGGAGAAGAAGAAATAAAGAGAAGTAAGAAAGAAATGATGAGAAGGGTGAAAAGAGAAGAAAAGAAATGGGAAAAGGGAAGAGAGAAGAAGAAAGAAGAAAAAAGGGGAAGAAACAGGGGAAACAGGGAGCGGAGGCGACGCGCGCGCTACAGCGGCGCGTGCGCGTGGAAGGCAGTAGGGACACGCGACGCGTAAGCGTTGCCCACGCGTACGCATGGAACGCAGAAAAGAGAGATGACGCCTAAGCGTCACCCATGCGTATGCGTCACCCACACGTACGCGCGGTGTTAAATTGTGCTCTACGCCCAATGGCAGCACCACTCCAGCGCAACTCTTTGGTTTTTGTACCAGGAGTGCCAACATCGCATACGACGCGTACGCGTCGCCCACTCTCATGCGTGGGTAGGCAAAATGACGCGTACGCATCACTGATGCCTACGCATGGGAAGGACTATGCTCCCAGCACCATTCTCGCACAATTCCAGCATAACTATCTGGTTTTTGTTCCAGGAGTTGTGGAAACGCATCGACGCATACGCGTCGTCCATTCCCACGCGTTGGACGACGTTTTTTTTAACATAAAATAGAAACAGGGCACTCTCCTAATCTATAAGCATTCTAAAGAAAACAAAATTAGAATTCAGCAACAAATCCTTTTGGTTTTTGAAAAATTTTCAAATACAAATAAAAAAAAACTTACACTTCAAGCAAAACACAATTTAACAACAACTATTCTACAATTTAAGGCATAAATCTAATCAAACAAACTATCAACTAAAACACTAAAACAAGAGTATGCAAACAAGAAAACTACCTAACAATGGCAACTCAATTCATTCATTGATTATATATACAAGAGAATGGAAAGAGTTTACCATAGTGGGGTGTCTCCCACCTAGCACTTTTATTTATTGTCCTTAAGTTGGACAATTGGAAGGCTCCTTGTCAAGGTGGCTTGTGCTTGAATTCATCTTGGAACTTCCACCAATGCTTGGTCTTCCATTGTGCTCCAAGATTTCCAATGAGTTGCACCAAGTCTTGATGGCATCCTTCACAAGCTTGGAGCTTCTAAAGTTGATCCTCATTTTGTAGTCCGGGGTCCCAAACCTTATTTTTATACCCATCTTGAAGTTGATCATCATGATTCCAATTGGGTGGTAAGCAAGCCGAATTCTTGTTTGAGCACCCAAACATTCTCCTAGACCCAAGCAATGTAGCTCTACACCAACCCTTGTAATTCAACTTTGAGCATGCAACCATCATGAATTTAGAGTGATGTTTCCAACCACTAATCATCTCTGTTTTGCTCTTAAAGTCACAAAGAGCTCTAAGTTGACCTTCCGCCAAGCAATCCATATTTAACTGGGAGGTGAGGTATCTTCTTCAATGACCTCTATGTCAAGTCCAATGGGAGAGGATTTAATTGTAGATAGGAATTCATCAATGATTGAATCCATCTCTTGATCAACCTCTTCAAAGTCTTCAACCACTTCTTCCGGCTCAATTGTCTCAACTTTCCCCCTTTGTGGCAATTCTTGCTTCAACTCCTCTTCTCCACCTTGAAGCTCCGAATTCACTCTGTCACTATACTCCTTAATTGCTTCTCCACATTCAACAATGGGAGTGCCCTGATCGTATAGGCTTAGGCAGGAGGATACCATGTTACTAACGGCTTCCGCCATAGTAGCAATTACGGCTTCAAGCTTCTTGAACTCCTTTTGCTTCTCCTCTTGCCTTTGGATGTAAGAGCTAATGTCTCTTCGTTGTTCTTGCAAGAGGATTTAGAGAGATTCGTCCATTGGAGGTGGTGTAGGAAGAGAGGGTTCATTGTTTGGGAAAAAAGGCTTATAATTGGAAGGTGATTCATCTTAGTAAGGGTATAGTGATGGTGTATATGGAGGAGGTTCTTGGGATTAATTGTGTGGGAATTATTGTGGTTTCATGTATGGTTCATATGGCTCATAAGGTGGTTGGTATGGTGGATAAGGATGACGGTCAAAAGAAAGTGTTTGGGGGTAGGGGGCTTGTGAGTATGGTGGATAACAAAGTTGAGGAGAGGGTTCATAGGCATATGGTGATGGAATTATACCTATAAGAAATCGGAGGTTGTTGCCACGAAGAATGATCAATTCCTAGAGGCTCCTACCATCTTTGATTGTTCCATCCTTGATGCATATCTGGTGCACGAAATTGTGATCACACTTTTCACAACTCCGCACAACTAACCAGCAAGTGCATTGGGTCGTCCAAGTAATACCTTACGTGAGTAAGGGTCGATCCCACGGAGATTGTAGGCTTGAAGCAAGCTATGGTCATCTTGTAAATCTTTGTCAGGCGGATTCAAATAGTTATGAGTATTGATACTTGAAAGATAAATAAACATAAAATAAAATAAAGGTACTTTTGTAATTCATTGGTGGGAATTTCAGATAAGCATTTGGAGATGCTTTGTTGTTTCTGAACTTCTGCTTTCCTATTATTTTCTTCCAATCATGCGTGCTCCCTTACACGGCAAGCTGTATGATCCTCTCGGATGAAAAATACCAGGTACGATCTCTGCACGGCTAATCAACTGTCTGATTTCTCGTCTCGGATGAAAAATACCAGGTACAGCTACCGCACGGCTAATCATCTGTCGGTTCTCACTAGCGTCGGAATAGGATCTCTCTATACTTTTGCACACTGTCATTGCGTCCAACATTCACAAGTTTGAAGCTCTTCACAGTCATCGCTTCCCAGATCCTACTCGGAATACCACAGACAAGGTTTAGACTTTCCGGATCTCAGGAATGCTGCCAATGGTTCTAGCCTATACCACGAAGGTTCTGATCTCAGATTCGGATGCTCTGTTGTCAGGAGAGACGATGCGAATCATGGATCAGAGACCCAAGAGAATATACTTCGGCTGTCGTCCAATGACTACGTTGAACATCATGTAGACCGCTTGTGGTTGTCAGGCACGCGGATCTTGGCTAAGCGAGCAACGAAGATAATGGGTGATTGTCACGGGTCACCCCTTCATTCTGACTTAACTGAATTAAGTACAAGAGTATATCTTGGAGAAGAAGTAAGCGTGAATTGAAAGAGAAACAATAGTACTTGCATTAATTCATGAAGAACAGCATAGCTCCGCACCTTAATCTATGAGGTGTAGAAACTCCACTGTAGAAAATACATAAGAGAAAAAGGTCTAGTCATGGCCGAATGGCCAGCCTCCCAATTGTAACATCCCAGTCTAAAAGTCTATGAAAAAGTATAAAAGTATGCAAATACAATAGTAAAAAGTGCTATTTATACTAAACTAGTTACTAGGGATTACAAAAAATAAGTAACTAGGTGCAGATAGTGCAGAAATCCACTTCTGGGACCCACTTGGTGTGTGCTTGGGCTGAGCATTGAAGCTTTCACGTGCATAGGCCATTCTTGGAGTTAAACGTCAGTTTGGGTGCCAGCTTGGGCGTTTAACTCCAGTTTTGGTGCCAATTCTGGCGTTTTACTCCAGAAAAGGGTCTAAGGTGGGCATTTGAACGCCAGTTTTCTTCCATCAAATCTCGGGCAAAGTATGAACTATTATACATTTCTGGAAAGTTCAAGATGTCTACTTTCCAACGCAATTGAGAGCTTGCCAATTGGGCTTCTGTAGCTCCAGAAAATCCACTTCGAGTGTAGGAGGGTCAGAATCTAACAGCATCTGCAGTCCTTTCTCAGCCTCTGAATCAGATTTTTGCTGAGGTCCCTCAATTTCAGCCAGAAAATACCTGAAATCACAAAAAAAATAGACAAACTCATAGTAAAGTCCACAAATGTGATTTTTTCATAAAAACTAATAAAATATAATAATAAGTAACTAAAACATACTAAAAACTATGTAAAAACAATGCCAAAAAGGGTATAAATTATCCACTCATCACAACACCAAACTTAAATTATTGCTTGTCCCCAAGCAACTAAAAACTAAATAGGATAAAAAGAAGAGAAAATACAATAAATTCCAAAATTATCAATGAGGATTAGTTTTAATTAGATGAGCGGGGCTAGTAGCTTCTTGCTTCTGAGCAGTTTTGGCATCTCACTTTATCCTTTGAAGTTCAGAATGATTGGGATCCATAGGAACTTAGAATTCAGATAGTGTTATTCATTTTCTTAGTTTAGTATGTTTATTCTTGAACACAGCTACTTTATGAGTCTTGGCCGTGACCCTAAGCATTTTGTTTTCCAGTATTACCACCGGATACATAAATGTCATAGACATATAACTGGGTGAACCTTTTCAGATTGTGACTCAGCTTTACTAAAGTCCCCAGTTAGAGGTGCCCAGAGCTCTTAAGCACACTCTTTTTGCTTTGGACCACGACTTTAACCGCTCAGTCTCAAACTTTTCACTTGACACCTTCACGCCACAAGCACATGGTTAGGGACAACTTGATTTAGCCGCTTAGGCCAGGATTTTATTCTTTTGGACCCTCCTATCCATTAATGCTCAAAGCCTTGGATACTTTTTTCCCTTGCCTTTCAGTTTAAAGGGTTAATGGCTTTTTCTGCTTGCTTTTTTCTTTTTCTTTCTTTTTTCTTTATTATTTTTTTGCCATTTTTTTCGCAAGCTTTGTATTTTTCAATGCTTTTTCTTGCTTCAAGAATCAATTTTATGATTTTTCAGATTATCAATAACATTTCTCCTTTTTCATTATTCTTTCAAGAGCCAACAATTTTAATATTCATAAACAATAATATAAAAAATATGCACTGTTCAAGCATTCATTCAGAAAACAAAAAGTATTGCCACCACATCAAAATAATTAAACTAATTTCAAGATAAATTTCAAAATCCATGTACTTCTTTTTCTTTTTCAGAAAATATTTCTTTTATTTAAGAAAGGTGAAGGATTCATAGGACATTCATAGCTTTAAGACATAGACACTAAACACTAATGATCATGTAATAAAGACAAAAACATAGACAAAACATAGAGCATAAAAACCAAAAAACAGAAGAATAAGAACAAGGAAATTAAAGAACGGGTCCACCTTAGTGACGGTGGCTAGTTCTTTCTCTTAAAGATCCTATGGAGTGCTTGAGCTCCTCTATGTCTCTTCCTTTCCTTTGTTGCTCCTCCCTCATAGCTCTTTGATCTTCTCTAATCTCATGGAGGATGATGGAGTGCTCTTGGTGCTCCACCCTTAGTTGTCCCATGTTGGAACTTAATTCTGCTAGGGAGGTGTTAATTTGCTCCCAATAGTTTTGTGGAGGAAAGTGCATCCCTTGAGGCATCTCAGGGATTTCATGATGAGGAATTTCTTCATGCTCTTGTTGAGGTCCATGAGTGGGCTCTCTTGTTTGCTCCATCCTCTTTTTAGTGATGGGCTTGTCGTCTTCAATGAGGATGTCTCCCTCTATGAGAATCCCAGCCGAATTGTAGAGGTGACCAATGAGGTGAGGAAAGGTTAACCTTGCCAAAGTGGAGGACTTGTCAGCCACCTTGTAGAGTTCTTGAGGTATAATCTCATGAACTTCCACTTCCTCCCCAATCATGATACTATGGATCATGATGGCCCCATCCACAGTTACTTCGGATCTATTGCTAGTAGGAATGATAGAGCGTTGGATGAACTCCAACCATCCTCTAGCTACAGGCTTAAGGTCCGGTCTTCTCAATTGAACCGGTTTGCCTCTTGAATCTCTTTTCCACTGAGCTCCTTCCTCACATATGTCCATGAGGACTTGGTCCAACCTTTGATCAAAGTTGACCCTTCTAATGAAAGGATGAGGATCTCCTCTCATTATTGGTAAGTTGAATGCCAACCTTACAGTTTCTGAACTGAAATCTAAGTATTTTTTCCGAACCATTGTAAGCCAATTCTTTGGGTTCGGGTTCACATTTTGATCATGGTTCTTAGTGATCCATGAATTAGCATAGAACTCTTGAACCATTAAGATTCTGACTTGTTGGATGGGGTTGGTGAGAGATTCCCAACCTCTTCTTCAAACCTCACGTCGGATCTACGGATATTCACTCTTTTTAAGCATGAAGGGGACCTCGGGGATCACCTTTTTCTTGGCCACAATTTCATAGAAGTGGTCTTGATGGACTTTTAAAATGAATCTCTCCATCTCCCATGACTCAGAGGTGGAAGCAATTGCCTTCTCTTTCCTCTTTCTAGAGGTTTCTCCGGCCTTAGGTGCCATTAATGGTTATGAAAAATAAAAAGCAGAGCTTTTTCCCACACCAAACTTAAAATGTTTGCTCGTCCTCCAACAAAAGAAGAAAGAATGGGGGAGAAGAAGAAGAAATGAGGAGATAGAGGTGTGTGTTGGATTCGGCCAAGGGGGTAAGAGTGTGTATGATGTGTTGGGCTTGGGAGGGAAATGTTTTGAATTTGAATGGTGAGGTAGGTAGGGTTTTATGATGGATGGATGTGAGTGGTGAAGAGATTATGGAGAAGAGGGTAGGATTTGATAGGTGAATGGTATTTGGGGGAGAGGTGTTGATGGGATTGGTCAAGGAAATTTCGGGAAGAGTGTTATGGAAAGGTGTGTAAAGGAGATAAGAAGAGGTGGGGTAGGTGGAGATCCTGTGGGGTCCACAGATCCTGAGGTGTCAAGAAATTCTTCTCCCTGCACCTTTTTGGCCTTTAAATGCCCTCTGTGTGCCATTTATGGCGTTTAACACCAACTCTGCTACCTTTTCTGGCGTTAAACGCCAGGCTGATGCCCCTTTCTGGCGTTTAATGCCCATCAGACACCCTTTTCTAGCGTTAAACGCCAGTCTGTCTGCCAATTCTGCCGTTTAACGCCAGCCAAACACCAGACACCCTTTTCTGGCATTAAACGCCAGTCTGTCTGCCAATTCTGGCGTTTAACGCCCAGAATGCTGCCAGACTGGGCATTAAATGCCCATTCTGCTATCCTTACTGCGTTTAAACGCCAGTAAGCCTGTCCTCTAGGGTGTGCTATTTTTGATGCTGTTTTTGATTTCGCTTTAATTCTGCAGTTGTTTTTATAACTCCACATGATCATCAACCTAAAGAAAATATAAAGTAACAATGGAAAACAAATAAATATAATTAAATAACATTGGGTTGCCTCCTAATAAGCACTTCTTTAATGTCAATAGCTTGACAGTGAGCTCTTACAGAGCTTCACAGAGACTCAGAGCTTAATGGTGGCCTCCCAACACCAAACTTAGAAGTTGAGTCTGGGGGCTTTGTTTGACTCTGTATTGAGAGAAGCTTTTCATGCTTCCTCTCCATGGCTATAGAAGAAGATCCTTGAGCCTTAAACATAAGGTAGTCCTCATTAAATTGAAGGACTAACTCTACTCTGTCCACATCAATCACAGCTCTTGCTATGGCTAGGAAGGGTCTTCCAAGGATAATGGATTCATCCTCATCCTTCCGAGTGTCTAGGATTATGAAATCAGTAGGGATGTACAGGTCTTCAACCTTCACTAAGACATCCTCTACAAGTCCATAAGCCCGTTTCATTGATTTGTCTGCCATCTCTAATGAGATTCTTGCAGCTTGTACCTCAAAGATCCCTAGTTTCTCCATTACAGAGAGTGGCATGAGGTTTATACCTGACCCCAGGTCACACAGAGCCTTCTCAAAGGTCATGGTACCTATGGTAAAAGGTATTAAGAACTTTTCGAGATTCGGTTTCTTCTGAGGTAATTTCAGTTGAACCAAGGCATTCAGTTTATTGATGAGCAATGGAGGTTCATCCTCCCAAGTCTCATTACCAAATAACTTGGCATTCAGCTTCATGATTGCTCCTAGATATTGAGCAACTTGCTCTTCAACAATATCTTCATCCTCTTCAAAGGAAGAATACTCATCAGAGCTCATGAATGGCAACAGTAAGTTCAGTGGAATCTCTATGGTCTCTGTATGAGCCTCAGATTCCTTTGGTTCCTCAATAGGGAACACTTTATTGGTCATTGGACATCCAGCAAGGTCTTCCTCACTAGAAATCACTACCTCTTCCTCCTCTATAGGTTCGGCCACTTTGCTATATTGATGGTCTTGCACTCTCTCTTTGGATTCTCTTCTGTATTGCTTGGGAGAGTACTAGGAGGGATTTCAGTAACTCTTTTACTCAGCTGACCCACTTGTTTCTCCAAATTTCTGATGGAGGACCTTGTTTTAGTCACAAAACTGAGAGTGGTCTTAGATAGATCAGAGACTATGGTTGCTAAGTCAGAGAGGCTCTGCTTAGAATTCTCTGTCTATTGCTCAGAAGATGATGGAAAAGGCTTGCTATTGCCAAACCTATTTCTCCCACCATTATTATTATTAAAGCCTTGATTAGGCTTCTGGTGATCCTTCCATGAGAAATTAGGATGATTCTTCCATGAAGGATTATAGGTGTTTCCATAGGATTCCCCTATGTAATTCACCTCTTCCATTGCAGGATTCTCAGGGTCATATAAGCTTCTCCTTCAGAGGAGGCTTCTTTAGCACTTTCAGATGCAGCTTGCTGAGTCAATATTTTATTCTGAGCCAATATGGCATTCAGAGTATCAATCTCAAGAACTCCTCTCTTCTAAGTCATCCCATTATTCACAGGATTTCTTTCAGAAGTATACATGAACTGGTTATTTGCAACAATTAAAATGAGTTCCTGGGCTTCTGCAGGCGTCTTCTTCAGATGAAGAGACTAACCAGCAGAGTGATCCAAGGACATCTTGGATAATTCATACAGACCACCATAGAATATACATAGGATGCTCCATTCTGAAAGCATGTCAGAAGGACACCTTCTGATCAATTGCTTGTATCTTTTCCAAGCTTAATAGAGGGATTTAGCTTCCTTCTGTCTGAAGGTTTGGACTTCCACTCCAAGCTTGCTCAACTTTTGAGGTGGAAAGAATTTGGCCAAGAAAGCATTGACCAACTTTTCCCAATAGTTCAAGCTTTCTTTAGGTTGTAAGTCCAACCATATCCTAGCTCTGTCTCTTGCAGCAAAAGGGAAAAGCATAAGTCTGTAGACCTCAGGATTAACCCCATTGGTCTTAACAACATTACAGATCTGCAAGAATTCAGCTAAGAAATGATGAGGACCTTTCAATAGAAGTCCATGAAAAATGCAATTTTGCTACATTAGAGAAACTAATTGAGGCTTAAGCTCAAAGTTGTTTGCTGCAATTACAGGAATTGAGATGCTTCTTCCATAGAAGTCGGAAGTTGGTGCAGTAAAGTCACCAAACACCTTCCTTGCATCTCCACCATTGTTGTTGTTTTCGGCTGTCATGTCTTTTTCTTTTACAAAAATTTCTGTAAGGTCCTCTCCAGAGTGTTGTGCTTTAGCTTCTCTTAGCTTCCTCTTCAGAGTCCTTTCAGGTTCTGGATCAGCTTCAACAAGAATGTTCTTATCCTTGTTCCTGCTCATATGAAAAAGAAGAGAATAGAAAAAGAAGAGGAATCCTCTATGCCACAGTATAGATATTCCTTTATGTGAGTAGAAGAATAAAAAAATGAGGTAGAGAGAGAATAAGAAGAATTCGAACACAGAGAGAGGGAGAGGGTTCGAATTATGAGTAGAAGAGAAGTGTTAGTAAATAAATAAATAAATAGAAAGAGATGAGAGAGAGAGAGAGTTATTCGAATATTAAAAAGAGGGACAAGAAAAATATTTTTATTTTTATTTAATTAATTAAGTTAGAATTCGAATTTTAAGAAAAGAAATAAAATAAAATTAGAATTTAAAACAATTAGTTAATTAAAAATAATTTTGAAAAAGTGGTTAGTGATTTTTGAAAATTAGAGAGAGAGAAAAGTAGTTAGGTGGTTTTAAAGAAGATAAGAAATAGTAAACTTTTTAAAATTAAAACAAAGAAATCAAGTGGTTAATTGAAAAAGATTTGAAAACCAATTTTGAAAGGATAAGAAGTTAGAAAAAGATTTTGAAATTAAATTTTGAAAGAGATATGATTGAAATTTATTTGGAAAAAGATTGAAAAAAAAATTAAAAAGATTTGATTTTTAAAATTAAAGTTGATGACTTGACTAACAAGAAACTAAAAGATATGATTCTAGAATTTAAAGATTGAACCTTTCTTAATAGGAAAGTAATAAACTTAAAATTTTTGAATCAAAACATTAAATGTTGGCAATGATTTCGAAAATTATGAAATAAAAATTAAGAAAAAGATTTTGAAAATTTATTTTGAAGAATTTAAAAAAAAAAAACATGAAAGAAAAATGAAAAAGATTTGAAAAGATAGAATTTTCAATTTGAAATTTTGACTTGACTAACAAGAAACAACTAAAATTTAAAAATTTTGACTAAATCAACCCAAAATTTCGAAATTTATGAGTAAAATAAGGGAAATATATTATTTTTGATTTTTTTTTGAATTAATAAAGAAAGAGAAAAACAACAAAATGACATAAGACATAAGAAATTATGATCAAAACAAATAATGCATGCAAGAACACTTTGAATGTCAAGATGAACACCAAGAACACTTTGAAGATCATGATGAACATCAAGAACATATTTTTGAAAATTTTTAAGAAAAGAAAGACATGCAAGAGACCAAACTTTGAAATTTTTAATATTTAGACACTATGAATTCGAAAATGCATATAAAAAATAAGAAAAGACACAAAACAAGAAAATTTAAAGATCAAACAAGGAAAATCATCAAGAACAACTTGAAGATCAATGAAAAACACAATGCATATATTTTCAAAATTTTTAAGGAAAATTAAAAATATGCAATTGACACCAAACTCAAAATTTGACACAAGACTCAAACAAGAAACACAAAATCTTTTTGGTTTTTATAGTTTTATTAAATTTTTTTTGTATTTTTCGGAATTATTTTGGAAAAAGAAGAAAATAAAGAAATTCAAAATTTTTAATAAGAATTCTAGGATTCGTGCAATGTTAGTCTAAAGCTTCGGTCCAAAAGAATTAGACATGGCCAAATGGCCAGCCAAGCTTTAGCAGAGCATTACATACAACAGCCAAATAGATAGGAATCCAAAGGATCCTACAATGATAAGTGGAAACCTCAGTCCAAAAGATTAGACATGGCTTAACAGCCAGCCAGGCTTCAACATATCTCATGAAACTCTAGAATTTATTCTTAAAAATTTTTGAATGATGATTTTCGAAAACAAATTTTTTTTTGTATTTTTTTCGAAAATAAAAAATAAAAAATAAAAAGCTTAAACATAAAATAAAATTACCTAATCTAAGCAACAAGATGAACCATCAGTTTTTCAAACTCGAACAATACCCGGCAATGGCGCTAGAAACTTAGTGCACAAAATTGTGATCACACTTTTCCCAACTCCGCACAAGTAACCAGCAAGTGCACTGGGTCGTCCAAGTAATACCTTACGTGAGTAAGGGTCGATCCCATGGAGATTGTCGGCTTGAAGCAAGCTATGGTCATCTTGTAAATCTTAGTCAGGCGGATTCAAATGGTTATGAGTATTGATAATTAAAAGATAAATAAACATAAAATAAAATAAAGTTACTTATGTAATTCATTGGTGGGAATTTCAGATAAGTGATTGGAGATGCTTTGTTGCTTCTGAACTTCTACTTTCCTATTGTCTTCTTCCAATCATGCGTGCTCCCATCCATGGCAAGCTGTATGATCCTCTCGGATGAAAAATACCAGGTACAATCTCTGCACGGCTAATCAACTGTCGAATTTCTCATCTCAGATGAAAAATACCAGGTACAGCTACCGCACGGCTGATAAACCCCATTTTTAGGGTTTATCATGCATAGAATCTAAGGGTTTTATCAATGATCTTCCACACTTATTAATATAAAACTACATGATTTCGTGTCTCTTTCCCATTTTACCTCATAGACGAAAATACGCTTCTTTTGCAACAAAATTGAGATATTGTAATCCTCCTCTATTACCATTAGATGCCTTGATCCATTTGTTAAGTGATTTCAGAAGTTATAGGGCAAAAATGGCCAAGAGAAATGAAGGAAGCATGCATGAATGGAAGGAGCATGAAACAAATCAAAGAATTGAAGTTTGGACATGCACGCGCACGCGCACCGTGCGCGTACGCGTGGATGCGCTCATCCAGAGCCAGCGCAGTGGAGCTAAGCGAGGAGCCGGTGCGCTTATATGGCTGGGCCATACTCCTTATGATGCTCGCGCGTACCTTATGCCTGCGCGCAGATCGCAAAAGACACAATGAATGCGTACGCGTGCAGTGCGCGTACACGTCGATGTGCGCACATGATTTTTTAAATGAAACACGTGCCCAGCGATTTCAAGGGGTTCCCAGGCCCTGTTTTAGAGCAGATTTTGGAGGGAAAGCTTAAGAGACCAAGGATTAGGAGTGTTAGGACAATTATCATAATTCTAGATATTTTAGAAAGTTAGTTACATTTTGTTTTTAGAGAGAGAAACTCTAACTTCTCTCTAGATTTTCATTTCCTCCATTGCAAGTTTCCTTTGAATTCTTGGTGAGATCTATTGCTAATTTACTTTTTGTTATAATATTAGTGTAGATCTACTCTTCTTCTACTCTTAATTGATGTTCTTTTGGTTCAATTTCCTAGATCTAGATTTGGTTCACTTTGTTACTTTGAATGTGGATTAATGGATTGTGCAATTTCATTAAACTCCTTAATTGTTTATGATTGTTTGGATTAGATAGCTTTAATTTAATTCTCTTCTCTCAATTGCATCATGTTTTCCATAATTGCCTACCAATTATTTGTGATAATGACAACCTTAGCTATGGAGTAGATTTCTCTCACTTGGCTTAGGGGTTGAGTCATTGGAGACATTTGAAAAGTGGATATCAATTGTAGATTATGAATTGAGAATTGCTAATTGACTTGGAGTACACTAAAGCTAGACTTCCCTAGGGTGAGACTAGGACTTGTGACTCAAGTTAGTTACTCTCACTTGACTTTCCTCCATTGTTAGGGGGTTAACTAAGTGAAGCAACAATCAATTCTTATCATAATTGAAGGAAACTATGATGATGGAACTTCCAATGCTTACCCTTAGCCAAGGCTTTATCTCAATTAATTGTTGTTCACTTTGCTAGCTTGAATTCTTGCACCAATTCTTAAAACCATAAAAGCTTTCCTAATCAATGATGCACATTCTAAAGCAATTCTTAGGGAGAACGACCCGGGATCAATACTTTAGGTCATAGATTTTAGAATTGTTTGATGCGGTATTCGCGTGTTGGTTAGACTATACTCACGATCGGATTCATTACTAGTTTCTAACCGGCATAAGAATATTTCCGTTTGATAAACCCCGATTTCGTGATATATCTTGTGCTTATTTTGGGGATTTTACCACATTTTCCACATTTATTCAATGAAATAGCATGGTTTTGTAATTCTCCCTTGAATTTTGCTTAAGTGTAAAAACATGCTTTTTAGGCCCTAAATTGGTAATTTTGATTCACTTTAATTCCATTCGATGCCTTGATATGTATGTTGAGTGATTTCAGATTTATAAGGCAAGTATTGGATGGAAGAAATGAGTAGAAAAGCATACAAAGGGGAGAATGCATGAAGAAACAAAGATTGGGAATGCATCCAAGGATGCGCACGCGCACAAGGCACGCACGCGCAAAAGTGGTCTCGCCCATAGACGCGCACGGGTACATGCCGCGTCTGCGCGTATGGAAAATTTGCCAATTGACGCGCACACGCACATGGCGCACACGCGCCAATACTCTTACACGGCCCACTTAAAGGCAAAACGCTGGGGGCGATTTCTAAGCTGACCAGGCCCAATTCCAACTTGTTTCCAAGTGTATTTCATGTAGAATTGAAGTCCAAGCAAGGGGGAGCAATTAGTTTTAGCCAACATGAGCCTTTAGTTAGTTTTCTAGAGAGAGAAGCTCCCTCTTCTCTCTAGAATTAGGTTAGGATTAGGTTAGATTGTCTTAGATTCATGCTTAATTACTTGATCTCATCTTGTTTCTTTTATAATTTTTCATTTCTACATCTTGATTCTCTCAATTGTGATGTTAATTTCTCATTTTGCCCTCTTTTGTGATGATGAACTCATGTTGGATTTGATTTACTTTTAATGCAATTTAATGTTTGATGTTTCTTTATTGTTGATTTGAGTTGTTGATCTTGCTTTTCTTGTACTTAGTAGTTGTTAGATTTTATTATTCTTGCAATTATGATGTTTACCTTTATTGCACTCTATGTGTTTGATGAAATGTTCTCTTTAGTTTTTGAGTAATTTTGTCAACTCTTGGTCTAAGCCAAGGGAATTGGGTAATCTTGAGTCATTGAGTATGATGGAATTGGTGATTTGAGAACCCATGGTGATCAATTTGACACCCATTAATACTAACCCACTACTAAGTTAATTAGTAGGTAGGTTAGGACTTAAGGGTTGATGTGATCAAATCTATTTGACGTACTTCAAACTTAGGAGTAAATGTTACGTACTTATAGCTTTTGGAAAGTAGACTTAATAGGTTGGCCTCTCCTGATTATCAATATTCGGTTTGTTGACAAGGATGATGATCTCAATTATCCAAGTCTTAGCCAAGAGCTCTTTATCTTGCTTTCTTTACTTGCTTGCTAAATCTACTTTTCTTGCCCTCTTATGAACCAAAACCCCCCTACCCCTTCATAGCCAATAACTAAGCATTACATTAGTTCCTAGGGAGACTTGATGCACGAAAACTTGTCTCTCAAAAATTTTCCATCGGCAAGTATACCGAATTGTCGTCAAGTAAAAACTCACAATAGAGTGAGGTCAAATCCCACAGGGATTGATTGGTCAAGCAAATTTAATTAGATGAATGTTCTAGTTGAACTAAGCAGAATTAGATTTGAGATTTGCAGAAAATTAAATGGCGGGAAAGTAAATAGCAGAAAACGTAAATGCTGGAAATAAAGAGCTGAATGTAAATAGCGGAAAGTAAATTGCAGAATCTTAAATGGGAATGGGGAAGATGCTCATAAAAGTAGATTGCAAAATTTATAGAGAATGGGTAAGATCAGAAATGGGGAATTCATTGAGCTTAGGAGATGTTGAATTCTCCAGATCAATTTCATTTTCACCTCTTCCTCAATCAATGCATTCATTGATCTCCTTGGCAATCTTAAGTGATCGAATTCCAATTTCTTGGTAATTCAATCTCTCAAATCTTGATCAATAGCGAATCCTTGGTCAATTGCTCATGAGAAGAGATGAAGTATGGTCACTGATTATACCACATGTATTTCCAAATCAAAGTGTTGGTAGGATTATATGTCACTATATCCATCCAAACCCCAATTTGGTCCAACATGAGAAAGCATTTCTAGCATGATCTCTTCATTCCTCTTCCAAAGTTCCGAAGAGATCCAAGTATGAATAGCTTCTTTTCCAAGATAACTACCCAATTGAATGAAGATTGAAAGCTTTCTAGTAAAATCAAGAGAAAAGATAGAAGAAGAATAATGAAAACTAATATTGATCCATCAAATTACAACAGAGCTCCCTAACCCAACGAAAGGGGTTTAGTTGTTCATAGCTCTGGGAATGAAAAGCATAGATGGAGAGTACATTCTCCGAATTAAACTAAAAGTTGCAGAGAAAGTAAAATACAGAGAGTAGTTCTCTAATTTCCAACCGCCCTTTTTGATTCAAAACTACCCCTATATATACTACTCTTCTGATCTTCTAGTTGGTTCTTCAAATCTTAGATATGGGCATTTGGATCTTGAGTTTGAAGCAGTTATCCTCTTCAGTGGGCTTAGCTTTACTTGTAGAGAGAAAGTGTGAAGTAGGCAGGAACTTTTAGCTTAGGACGTTAGTGGTGTTAACGTTAAGTGAAAGTGTGGGTTCGAGAATGTTAGTGGCAGTCACCTTTTTCACTAACATTCCTAACCCAAGGGTGATCCAGGTTAACTTCAATGTTAGTGGCACCAACGTGACCACTAACGTTGCCTCTTGATCCTTTGCACACGTTATTGGGACTTACCTTTTCCAATAACGTTGAGAATCCTCCCTTCCCTACGTTAGAGTTCACGTTAGTGTGGCTAACGTGACCTTTAACGTAGGCTTGCCAAATCTTCGAAAACGTTAGTGACACTTACCTTTGTCACTAACGTTTCAAAACGCCCCTACTTCCCACGTTAGAGTTCACGTTAACTAGGTTAACGTGGCTTCTAACGTGGTGGTGATAGCCATCTCCAACGTTAGTGACAAAGGTGAGTGTCACTAACATTGGCTCATCATTCTTTCATCCACGTTAGCTTTCACGTTAAAAAAGTTAACGTGGAAGTTAACGTTGCTCATAGTGGCTCATTCCAACGTTAGTGACAAAGGTGAGTGTCACTAACGTTGGCGATTCTTGCTCCCTCCACGTTAGCTTCCACGTTAACTAAGTTAACGTGGCAACTAACGTGGCTCAAAGTGGCTTAGTCCAACGTTAGTGACAAAGGTGAGTGTCACTAATGTTGGCCATTCTTTTGCTTCCCCACATTAGAGTCCACGTTAACTGAGTTAACGTGGCTCTTAACGTGGCCAATATGAGCTTGGTCCAACGTTAGTGACAAAGGTGAGTGTCACTAACGTTGGCTTTATTTTCTTCTTCCACATTAGAGTTCACGTTAACTTAGTTAACGTGACTCTTAATGTGGGCTATGATGGCTTCGAGGACGTTATTGGCGGTTACTTTTCTCATTAACGTTGCAAGCTAGCTCCCTTTCCACGTTAGTGGTCACGTTAGTTAGACTAACGTGGCTGTTAACGTGGTTCTTCCTTGCTTCCTTTGTCCTGAAATCAAGCAGTAGAGTGCATCAAAGTTCTAATCCAAGTCATGAGACATGCATCATCTAATTTGTCATTTAATTCATGCATAATTCTCATGAAATCATGTAAGGTGCACAATGTTTGCTTGAATCAATATGTAAGTGAAATTCTACCAAAAACTTGCTTATTTCCTAAGAAAATGCATGAAACTACCCTAAAACAGTAAAGAAAAGGTCAGTGAAACTGGCCAAAATGCCCTGGCATCACAACACCAAACTTAAAGCTTGCTTGTCCCTAAGCAAGTACTAGAACAAGAGAATGATGAATGAAATGACAAGATGAATGAATCATTATTGTGGAAGTCATGTTCTTGGTTTTATGGGGTTTCATGCATAGAAACTTAGGTTCATTCCTTTACTGGCTTTCAGACCTTTATCATGTCCTGGAATACTCACTTGATTGCACCCTATGAGACTTTTATTCATTGATCCTTTTGTTGTTTTCAGGGTTTGATTGTGCTCTTAGGCTAAGTGCTCTGTGAGGGGGCGACTCTTTAAGATAAGCTTTCAGCCAGCACTCCCGAACCAGTTGGTTCAAGGTGCTAGGTGTTAAGACACCCCTAAGGACTTACTCCCTCAAGTCTCTTTCCCCCATACATACACACCACAGGCACATGGTTTGTTTATTTTATTTCTTGAAACTTTGGTGTCCAGCACCTCTTTGGGTTACTAAGTGTTCTGTAGCAAGGGTTACTCTTGATAGTGGACTTTCAGCTGATAATCCCAGGTTAGTTAACCTAAGTTACCAAGTGATAAGGCACCCCTGAGAGCTTATTCATCCAAGTAAATCCCTTACACAGGAGCACCACAGACACATGCCTCAAGATTCAAACCCTTGGTGCCTAGCCTTATTTCTTACTCTTTTTCTTTCATTTCTCAACTTTCATTTTCTCTTTCCCTTTTTCTTATTAGGATCTTGTTATTTAGCTAGTCTCATGGGGTGTGTTTCAAGCATATGATTTCGGATAGATAGTTGCCTTCCCACCTTATTGGTGAACCAACTTAGCTAATCTATTACCATACCACAAACTTAGGAACTTACTCCACAATATGAACTCCACTCTGGTTTTTCATCACACACATTCTCTTTTTATTAAACTTAAAAGGACAAGCATACAAGTAAACAAGGTGAAAATGAAAATAGGCAACTTGACTAGCAAGCATAGACCTAAGCAAAAACAAACTTAAAGACAGAATTGAAAATTCCTAAGCTACTATGGAAGCATGTTCTATTTCATACATGATTTTCCTTATTTAAAAGACTTGAAAAAGAAAAATGGAACAATGAGGGAACTCCACCACCTTTTACTCATGGGGTTGTTCGCGCTCCCCTTCCTGTTTGTCCTCTTTGCGTCCACTTGTGCTTCCTTGTATCTGTGCTAGTCTAGCTCTTTTCCAGTCTTCAAGTGCCTTCCTTACTGATTCATGACTCTTCTCCACCCTTTCTCTTTCTTCTCGTGCCAACTCATCCTTCACTTCGTCATATTTTGTGATTCCCGGATGTACTATAGGTAGCTGTCCAACTAAGTATCCGAGCCTGGCTAGCATGTTTACATGATTTCCACTTTCACTCATGTAAACCTCTTCAGAGAATGCCCTGTGCTCATCAAAGAGTTCTGCTTGTTCTATTTGTTTTCGATGCATCTCATGTATGTGTGCACCTTGATGTGCTTGGATGTTGATTAGCTTCTGGATAGATTCTTGTTGTTCATTTTGCCTTTGTTCTATCCTGTGGAAGGATTCACCCCATTGTTTTCCTTGTTCCAATTGCTACTCCATCATTTGCTTCTGCCACTCCCCTTGTTGATTCATCCCTCTCGAGAGCGATTCCTCTTGACGGCCCATCATCTGTAATTGAAGTTCCTTTTGTGCCTCTTGATTCTCCCAATATTGCCTAGATAAGCCATCAATGACTTCTTGTAATTGGTGCATGTTCAAGGTGGCTGCGGCTTGCTCCTTTGGGTTTTGCCCTTCTACAGTTTGCTGGGCTACCCTCTTTCTTATCCTTCGTTGAGGTAGGGGAGATGTAATAGCATGCATACGCCTGACAGTAATTGGGACACCCTCTTTTATCCACTCGGGGTCCTCATCTTCAAACACCACTCCAACTTTGTCACATAGTCAGAAAATAGTGCTGGGGTAGCCTAACTTTCCTCTAGAATCGCTTTTCTCGGCTCTCTTCCTAATGACTTCGGCTATGAGTTCATGAACCTTGATCTCTCCTCCTTTGAGTATGCGGTGCACCATTGTGGCTCTCTTGAGATTCACCTCTGAGTTGTTCCCGGCGGGGAGGATGGATCTCCTTACGATTTCGAACCACCCCTTTGCTTCAGGAGTGAGATCCCCTCTCTTAATGAACTTGGGTTTCCTTTCGGAATCTCGTACCCAGTCTGCTCCTGGTACACAAATATCTTGCATAATCTGGTCATAATTGGGGCTGTTATCAATTCTTGAATGATAGCTCTCTTCTGCAAATGGTATAGACCGTAGCTTTAATGCCCTCATGACACTCATGGGACTGAAATCCACGGTCTTTCCTCTTACAAAAGTTGTATAGGACTCATCTGCCTTATCATATCAGACCGCATTTGCATAGAACTCTCTTACAAGATTTGCATTTACTCTAATGACCGGGTCAGTGAGGATCTCCCATCTTCTCTTTTCCACCTTCTTTGTGATTTCGGGATATTCAGTTTTTCTGACTTGAAAGCCCAGCTCATAAATGATCTCCTTATCAACCATCCATCCTTACTGCAATGCATGGTGAAAGGTTCTAAATTTCTTTTCATCGAAAGGGCGTTGCTCCATAGGTTCCTTTCCATTTCTTCTCTTAGAGCTTGATGAAGCCATGAGTGATTTTGGCTATGTGAAGGTGTTGGGTTCCGAAAATGATAGATGTGAAGAGTGAGAGTGGAATGTGAAGGTGGGGTACAGAACAAGGGTCACTTATATAGAGAAGTGATGAGTGAATGAAAGGTGTGGATTGATGAAGTGGTTGTTTGATGGACGGTTGGGGTTTTGCATGGAATGAGCACAAGGATCATTAACTTTATGATGGTGTTGGTTCAGTTTCCAAGCTTGTTCTTTTTCCAATGTTGCATGGCAACAATTTCCAATGCAATCTCCTTGAAGTCAAGTGTGTACTCCCCCTTGATGAAGTGGCCGAGACTTCTCCTTTCAATTGTCCCATCAATTTTTCTACAAAATAACAAAAATGTGATTTTTAAATGTGTGGATAGTGACGGCAAAAAAAATAAAAAATTTTGCTTATTCATGAGTACAAACCAACTGACTAACTGAATGTCCATGTATGCAACATTGGTGACACCAAACTTAGTTTGGTGTCATGTGGTGTAAAGGATTTGTTCAAGGCCTTAAGAGTGACATAATATGGGTTACATTTATGTTCTCTTAGTATGCCTTGAACACCAAACTTGTTCTTCACTATGTGCTGCATACAAGGATACATTTAAGTGCATGTCAAAGTTTGATTTTGATTTCATGAACTCTTGCATTATTCACTATTCTAAAAGCATATAAAACATGGGTTGCCTCCCATGAAGCGCTCTTTTAGCGTCACTAGCTTGACGTTTTTCCTTTGTCAGGGTGGTTGGTAGTGCTTCAAGTCCTCCCCCCTTGCAGTAAATCTATCTCCATTGGCTTCATCAAGGATCTCCACATGTTCTAAGGAGAGAACTCTGTTGATGGTAAAAACTTTAGGTAGCTGAGATGGGATGGTGGGAAGATCAGGGGGGATAGCTGGGAAGTAAGTTGAGATCACTTTATCCCCTGGAGAAAAGTCCTCTGTAGGGATCTTCTTGTTCCTCCACCTCCTAGGTGCCTTCTTCTTTGTTCCTTTTGATGTTGCCTTGCTCTTTGAGACCTCCTCTTCCAAGAAGATTTTGTTGATGGTCTCATATAACTCTGGTGGTTTAGGTTCCTCCTGATTTTCCTTGAGCTGTGATAGTTGCTGATTGCCTTGTTCATCAACCAAGGGGATTCCCAGATGTGCTGGTTATGCTTCAGTGCTTGTTTCTTCCTTCAGTATCTCACTGTGATCTTTCCTTGGTTCTTTGTTCTCTTGATCTGTTTCTTGTGAGGGCTTGAAAACATTGAAAGTGAGTTGTTCATCATGGATCCTTAAAATTAGCTCCCCTCGCTCCACATCTATAAGTGCTCTGGCTGTAGCTAGGAATGATCTTCCCAATATGATTGGGTGGAGATGACTCTCTTCCATGTCCAATATGACAAAATCTGTGGGCAGGAAGTATTTTGCAACCTTCACCAGCACATTTTCAACCACTCACTGCTTGTTTTTGAGTTTTGTCAGCCAGTCTGATAACTACATCTGTGGGTATTATCTCATTGATCTGCAGCCTCTTCATAAGGGATAAAGGCATTAAGTTGATGCTTGCTCCCAGATCACAGAGTCCTTTGTCAAACATTGTTTCTCCTATGGCACAAGGAATGTGAAAACTCCATGGGTCCTTCCTTTTTGTAGGCAGCTCTGGTTGAATGAGAGCACTGCACTCCTTATTCATCACTATTGTTTGTCCTCCTTTGAGTGAGCTTTTCCTGGTCAGTAGCTCCTTCATATACTTAATGTATGAGGGCATTTGTTGGAGGGCCTTGATGAATGGTATGTTTACATAGAGAGATGCAAATATGTCAAAAAACCTTGAGTATATTCTCTTCTCTACACCACCATTGAGTAATTGGGGAAAAGGTGCATAGAGTCTTATCAGCTCCTTCTGTGAAATTTTGGGTGCTTGGTGCTCCTCTTCCTGTTTCTCTGCTGATGTATCTCCAGGTTGTTCTAATAGTTTGTTCGGTTCGTCCTCGGTCTCTTTATCACTTATAGTGACCATCTTGCAATCTTCCCATCTTACTTTCTTTGCTTCACCTCTCGGGTTTTTCTCTGTGTCACTTGGGAAGCTGTCTGTAGGTTTGGGAATCTGCTCGGAGAGGTATCCCACTTGAAATTCCAGCCTCTTGATGGTGTCTCCCTGATTCTTGATATTGGCTCGCACCTCCTCCTTGAACATCTTTTTATCTTGAATCTCCTTGCATATGCCTTCAAGTAGTTTCTCAATCCTTGAGAGTCTGTCATCAGATGATGGTGGGTTGGGATTGGATGGTTGAGAAGGGTTATCTTGGTTTTGGTATGGATGTGGAGAGGTGTTGTTAGGGTGGTGTTGATATGATCTCTGTGTGGAATGTTGGTTTGCTGCATGGTTGTTGGGGTTGTGACATCTCTGATCTTGGCCTTGATCTTGTTGATTTCCCCACCCAAAGTTTGGGTGATTCCTCCAACCAGGGTTGTAGGTCTTGGAGTATGGATCATGGGTCTGCCTGGGTGAATTTCCAATGTAGTTGGCTTGTTCATGCTCACCTTCTGCCTCTGTATTCACCCCCTCTTGGGTTGTTGATGAGGTGGTGATTGCTGCTACTTGGTTCCTCTCCATCTTCTTGGTGAGGTCTGCCAGCTGCTTGGTAATAAGCTTGTTTTGGGCTAGCAGTGCATCCACATTGTTTAGCTCCATCACTCCTCTAGTGTTGCCTCTTTCAGAAGCATAGAAGTAGTCATTCTCTGCTACAGTCTCAATGACATCTATGGCCTCCTCAATGGTCTTCTTTTTGTTCAGAGATCCCCCGGATGAATGGTCTACTGCCTTCTTTGATTCATAGGAGAGGCCTTCATAGAAAATGTTTAGCTGCACCCATTCATTGAACATATCTGGTGGACACCTTCTTGTCAGGTCCTTAAACCTCTCCCATGCTTCGTAGAGAGTCTCACCATCTTGTTGCCTGAAAGTTTGAACCTCAGTCCTCAACCTGTTGATTCTTTGAGGAGGATAGAATCTTGCCAAGAATTTGTTCACCACATCTTCCCAGGTTGTTAAGCTCTCCTTTGGAAAGGACTCCAGCCATTTAGATTCCTTGTCCTTGAGTGAGAAGGGAAATAAGAGTAGTCTATAGGTGTCAGGATGAACACCGTTAGACTTCACAGTATCACATATCCTTAGGAAGGTGGTTAAATGTTGGTTTGGGTCTTCTTGGACACCTCCTCCGAATGAACAGTTGTTCTGAACAAGGGTGATGAGCTGTGGCTTTAGTTCAAAGTTGTTGGCATGTATGATTGGCTTTTGAATGCTACTCCCACAGTTTCCTGGGTTTGGGTTGATATAAGAGCCTAAAACTCTTCTCTCCTGCCCAGCATGATTTGCTAGACCTTTTCTGCCATGGTTGTGAGCCTCTTCTTCATGATGGTTCTCCATATTTTCATCCATGTTTGGTTCAAAATACTCCTCTTCTTCCTCCGCACCAACTACTCTCTTTCCTCTTGCTTCCCTCCTTAATCTAAGGAAGGTCCTCTCAGGTTCAGAATCAAAGGAAGTTGAAGCCCCGCTTCTTCTCTCTATCATACAACCAACAAGGCACAAGCAAGGAAATAGATGCAGAAAGTATTTCTGTTAGAATTGCTGTTAGTGTGAGTGATGCAATATATCAAACAGTTAGTGGGTTAGTGGACTGAATTGTAAACAACTAAGAAAATGGGTAGGGGAAAGGGGAGAAAATAACTAAAACTGAAAGTAAATTACTCAAACAGAATTTTAAATCAAACAAAAGAAAAATGCTCAATCTAGTTATCCTCCAATTTAATCATTGTTGATACAAAATCAATCCCTAGCAATGGCGCCATAAACTTGATGCACGGAAACTTGTCTCTCTACAATTTTCCTTCGGCAAGTATACCGAATTGTCGTCAAGTAAAAACTCACAATAGAGTGAGGTCGAATCCCACAGGGATTGATTGGTCAAGCAACTTTAATTAGAGTAATGTTCTAGTTGAACTAAGCAGAATTAGATTTGAGATTTGCAGAAAATTAAATGGCGGGAAAGTAAATAGCAGAAAACGTAAATGCTGGAAATAAAGAGCTGAATGTAAATAGCGGAAAGTAAATTGCAGAATCTTAAATGGGAATGGGGAAGATGCTCATAAAAGTAGATTGCAGAATTTATAGAGAATGGGTAAGATCAGAAATGGGGAATTCATTGGGCCTAGGAGATGTTGCATTCTCCGGATCAAGTTCATTTTCATCTCTTCCTCAATCAATGCATTCATTGATCTCTTTGGCAATCTTAAGTGATCGAATTCCAATTTCTTGGTAATTCAATCTCTCAAATCTTGATCAATAGCCAATTCCTTGGTCAATTGCTCATGAGAAGAGATGAAGTATGGTCACTGATTATACCACATGTATTTCCAAATCTAAGTGTTGGTAGGATTATATGTCACTATATCCATCCAAACCCCAATTTGGTCCAACATGAGAAAGCATTTCTAGCATGATCTCTTCATTTCTCTTCCAAAGTTCCGAAGAGATCCAAGTATGAATAGCTTCTTTTCCAAGATAACTACCCAATTGAATGAAGATTGAAAGCTTTCTAGTAAAATCAAGAGAAAAGATAGAAGAAGAATAATGAAAACTAATATTGATCCATCAAATTACAACAGAGCTCCCTAACCCAATGAAAGGGGTTTAGTTGTTCATAGCTCTGGGAATGAAAAGCATAGATGGAGAGTACATTCTCCGAATTAAACTAAAAGTTGTAGAGAAAGTAAAATACAGAGAGTAGTTCTCTAATTTCCAACCCCCCTTTTTGATTCAAAACTACCCCTATATATACTACTCTTCTGATCTTCTAGTTGGTTCTTCAAATCTTGGATATGGGCCTTTGGATCTTGAGTTTGAAGCAGTTATCCTCTTCAGTGGGCTTAGCTTTACTTACAGAGAGAAAGTGTGAAGTAGGCAGGAACTTTTAGCTTAGGACGTTAGTGGCGTTAACGTTAAGTGAAAGTGTGGGTTCGAGAACGTTAGTGGCAGTCACCTTTTCTCTGAATGTGGATTAATGGATTGTGCAATTTCATTAAACTCCTTAATTGTTTATGATTGTTTGGATTAGATAGCTTTAATTTAATTCTCTTCTCTCAACGTTAGTGGCACCAACGTGACCACTAACGTTGCCTCTTGATGCTTCGCACACGTTATTGGGACTTACCTTTTCCAATAACGTTGAGAATCCTCCCTTCCCTACGTTAGAGTTCACGTTAGTGTGGCTAACGTGACCTTTAACGTAGGCTTGCCAAATCTTCAAAAACGTTAGTGACACTTACCTTTGTCACTAACGTTTCAAAACGCCCCAACTTTCCACGTTAGGGTTCACATTAACTAAGTTAACGTAGCTTCTAACGTGGTGGTGATAGCCATCTCCAACGTTAGTGACAAAGGTGAGTGTCACTAACGTTGGCTCATCATTCTTTCATCCACGTTAGCTTCCACGTTAACTAAGTTAACGTGGGAGTTAACATTGCTCATAGTGGCTCATTCCAACGTTAGTGACAAAGGTGAGTGTCACTAACGTTGGCGATTCTTGCTCCCTCCACGTTAGCTTCCACGTTAAATAAGTTAACGTGGCAACTAACGTGGCTCAAAGTGGCTTAGTCCAACATTAGTGACAAAGGTGAGTGTCACTAACGTTGGCCATTCTTTTGCTTCCCCACGTTAGAGTCCACGTTAACTGAGTTAACGTGGCTCTTAACGTGGCCAATATGAGCTTGGTCCAACGTTAGTGACAAAGGTGAGTGTCACTAATGTTGGCTTCATTTTCTTCTTCCACGTTAGAGTTCACGTTAACTTAGTTAACGTGACTCTTAACGTGGGCTATGATGGCTTCGAGGACGTTATTGGCGATTACTTTTCTCATTAACGTTGCAAGCTAGCTCCCTTTCCTTGTTAGTGGTCACGTTAGTTAGACTAACATGGCTGTTAACGTGGTTCTTCCTTGCTTCCTTTGTCCTGAAATCAAGCAGTAGAGTGCATCAAAGTTCTAATCCAAGTCATGAGACATGCATCATCCAATTTGTCATTTAATTCATGCATAATTCTCATGAAATCATGTAAAGTGCACAATGTTTATTTGAATCAAGATGTAAGTGAAATTCTACCCAAAACTTGCTTATTTCCTAAGAAAATGCATGAAACTATCCTAAAACAGTAAAGAAAAGGTCAGTGAAACTGGCCAAAATGTACCGAGTCAATCTTGATTTAGTGCAGCTATGAGATAGAGAGATTATGATCACTGAGGATGCTATTGGGGATGCACTGCTTTGCCACCATCGTCCTGACGAGACCTAATGGGTTGGAAACAAATTCCAACACCTAAAACTCACCGGCAAGTGTACCGGGTCGCATCAGGTAGTAAAACTCACTTAGAGTGAGGTCGATCCCACAAGGATTGATGGATCAAGCAACTTTAGTAGGTGATTAGTTTAGTCAAGTTAACATTGAAGTGAAATTGGATAAAATGTAGCCAACAAAAAGTAAATGATAAGGAATTTAAATTTGCAGAAAGTAAATGGCAATATCTTAAAGAGCAAGAATCGTAAATTGGTAAAATCTTAAATGACAAGAAATGTAAATTGCATCAAATTTAAAGGGGATTGGGTGCAGGAAATTTAAAGAAAAGCAATAAATCAAGCAACTAAAAATTTAAATTGCAGGAAGAATAAAGGAAATTGGATGCTAGGAATTAAAACAGAATTGAAATTGTGAAGTGCAGAAGAATTAAATTGCTTGAAAGTAAATTGAGTTGGGTGCTGGAAATTTAAAATTCAACAAGAAAGTGTAAAGTGCAATCAATCAGAGAGCTAGAATATGAAATGGGATGCAGCAGATCTCAAACAGAAAAGAAAATTATTTGAAGAAACAAAGCAGAAAGGAACTTAGCTCAATTGTAAACTTTAAAAGAGAATTTGAAAATCCAAGCAAAGCAATGAGCTCAGGAAGCAGATCTGGATCTTAATTCTCCCTTGATCAAATAGAAGATGAATTTGCAGAAGAAATGTAAATGAAACAGCAAGTGAAATTTAGATCCAATTCCTTGATTCTCAGAATGATGCAGAAAAAGAACAAAGATGAATTTCAGATCAAGAATTGAAATAGAATTTCTTCAATCTCAATCCAAAATTCCAAACAAAAATCAAAAGTTCTAATAAAAACTAGAGAGTATAAAGCTCCCTATTGGAGCCAGCCTTCTAATGAAACGGAATTGATGCCTTTATATAGGCTTTTACAAAGTGAAAATGAAAATGAAAGTGAAATTAAAAAAAACTTATAATTAAATAAAATTCCTATTTTAACTATCTCTTGTGCCTTTGAGAGATGGTAATGGGCTTAGCTTGGTTTGGATTTGAGAAAGAATGGATCCGGATGGCCTTGATGGAATTGGGTTGAAAATAGCCTCTGTTGATTGCTCTTGGTCTTGAGAAGAAATCCGTTTGCACTATGGACTTTGGGATCATTCATGTTTGAGTCAACGTTTGAGGCAAACGTTGACTCAAACGTCTTCGTGTGATGGCGTTATGCAGAACAGGTGGTTACTGTCACTCACGTTTAAGGACTTTAACTAAAAGTGCTAGGTGGGAGACAACCTACCATGGTATGATCGTTCCTTTTTCATTTTTATTTAGTTTTATTTGTTTTCGAGTTTTATTTTATTTTATTATATTGAACCTGGAGTTTTTGCATCACATCCATATTAACACTGCATTCTGCATTTTTTTTTCAAATTAAAAAAAAAAGAGAAGCACGCACGCGATGCGGCAGCGTTGCTGACGCGTCCGCGTCATGTGGGAAAAATGGCCCCCACGCGACCGCGTTACTCACGCGGCCGCATGACCTGGAAATCGACGTACGAAGGGTGCACGACCGAAAGTTGTGCGAGAGTGGTGCTGGACTAGTGCTGACCGCACACGCCTTACCACGCGGACGCATGGCTCACGCGTCCGCGTCATATCCCCATGATGGCCACTCACGCGATCGCATCGACCACGCGACCGCGTCACCCTGGATTTTGGCAATACCAAGTTTCGAACAGAGAGTTGTGCGACTGCAAGGCTGCACTCGCGCCACTAGCACAAATCAAGTCACGCGATCGCATGCCCCACGCGTCCACGTCGCCTGACCTTATTGCGCACCACGCGACCGCGTCGCCAGCGTCACACAACCTATCCAGATTAGTGCCAATTTTCTTATATTTTCTTCTCTAATCCTAATTTCTTCTATCTTTTATTCTTTCTTCTTTCTTTCTTACTTTATTTCTTTCCCTTCTCATTCTTCTTATCTTTTATTTTATTTTATTTATTTGCATACTTTCATTCATTGCATATTTTTATTTTTCTAAATTTATTATTTTACCATTGGTGTTCAAATGTTCTTATTCAACTGTTACATCTTTTCTGGTATTTTCTTGGTGTTTAATGACTTGTTTAATTCTGATTGAGTAATATTATTTAAATCAATGCCAATCTTTTATATATATATTACTTTTGCATTGATATGAATTTATATTATCTCTCCTTCCCCACTCTCTTCCCTATTGTTGTACATTTTGTACCACTGGCATGCCATGGCTTCTATTATTTTCTCACTTGCATGTTGTAACTACCATCTAATTGAGACCCTTATTATTCGGCATTAACCCACCCATACTGTATTTATTTTCCTATCTTTATTTCTGGGTTATTCTTCTTCCCTTTTTCTTTCAGGATGGCCACCCGGAAGAGAACCGGAAGACGTTTACATGGGGAGACAGGCAAGTCAATCTGCACAATCTATAGAGAAAAGCATCAGTTGAAGCCACCCGTCCACTTGCACATCTTAGCATGCACCGAGGACGGTGCAATCTTTAAGTGTGGGGAGGTCGATACCGATCTCCATGGGTTAGTACCTTTCTATTTCAACACCAATGTTTAAATTTTCTTTGTTAAATTAGTTATTGCATTTGCATATTTGTTTGATTTTATGCATTTAGTTACTACTTGGTTAAAGTAATAAAATTCTTTTAAGACCCTATCTTTGAAAAATTTCACTAATTTAAATTGAAAAAAAAAATTATGTTAAAACTTGTTTGAAGTTGTATTTGGAACATGGTTTTTGAGCCAAAGAACACACAACCTGTGAGATTTTGAGCTTATTTATATGGTTACATTATTTAACCATAAATATTTTATTCTTGTGTGTTTTCTTCTCTATAATTGCAATCTTTACTTTGTTCCATTCTATATATCCATTATTTAGTATATTTACATGCTTGCATATGATTGAGGCCATTATTTGATTTTAGCTCACTTATCCCAAATAAGCCTACCCTTTAAATCACCTTTGTCAGCCACTTTGAGCCTTTTAATCCCCATTTGTTCTGTATTTTACCACATCACTAGCCTTAAGCAGAAAAACAATTAAATATCCCAATTGAATCTTTGGTTAGCTTAAGATAGGGATTGTGCAACAATTAAGTGTGGGAAAATTGTGGGAACTTGGATTAATAAGGGAATGTATCATGTTTCTAATTTATTTGAATATTGGAAATTTGGGAACCTACTCATGAAAAAAACCAAAATAGAAAAATAATGAAAAATCCATATGCAATGATAAGTTATGATTCAAAAAAAAAAAAAAGAGAGAGAAAAAGAAAAAAAATTTATATATATAATATAAATAAATAAATAAGGGGAAAAAATTACTCCAATGTTAAGTTAATAAAAAAATCAATGCAAATGTGATAAATTAAAAAGAAAAATTTGGTACATGAGTACGGGAATCATACAAAAGTGGAAATTATGGGTAGCTAAGCATGATTTTTGAATTAGATAGAGAGTGTATGTATGTTAGGTGAGAACTTAGACTAGTCAAAGATTCAATTCATACATCACTTAACCATATATATATATATCCTCACCTTTACCTTAGCCCCACTACAACCTTAAAAAGACCTCATGATGTTTGCATTGGTACATTAAATAATGTTGATTGGTTAGATGAAGAACAAAGTTTAGAAAGCATGATTAGAGAAGAGTAGAGTGATTGACCCTAGACACTTGAGAGTTAGAGTGATATACACTACCAGTAAGGGTTCAGTGCTAAATTCTATGTTCCCTGCTTTCATGAGCTATCTTCTTACAAGTTTACTTGTACCTTATTTTGTATGATTTGAATTAGTGGAATCTGATTTATATTTGTCTTGGAGAATTTATTTATTTTTAACCAAGTAGGTAGAAACATTTTGCATGTAGTTGCATTCATATAGATAGGTTGCATTTCATACATTCTACTATTCCTCTTCATCTTTTTAGCTTCTCTTGAGCTTAGCATGAGGACATGCTAATGTTTAAGTGTGGGGAGGTTGATAAACCACTATTTTATGGTTTATCTTGTGCTCAATTGAGTGGATTTTATCAACTCTTTACCCACTTATTCATAATATTTGCATGGTTTTATATTTCCTTCCTGATTTTGTGCTATGATCGAAAACATGCTTCTTCGATCTTATATTTGCTTATTATTAATCCTCTCTTATTACCATTAGATGCCTTGATATGTGTGTTAAGTGATTTCAAAGATTACAGGGCAGGAATGGCTCAGAGGATGGAAAGGAAGCATGCAAAAGTGGAAGGAATACAAGAAGTTGGAGAAATTGCTAAGATGTCCAGCCTGACCTCTTCGCACTCAAACGGCTATAACTTTAGCTACAACGGTCCAAACGATGCGGTTTCAGTTGCGTTGGAAAGCTAACATCCGGGGTTTTAATTTGATATATAATATGCCATAGTTTCACTGACACTATGCGACGCGACCGCGTGACCCATGCGGCCGCATTGCAGTGACAGAAATCAGCGTGTTTGAATTCTTCTCCAGCGATTTCTGGGCTGTTTTCGACCCAGTTTGCGACCCAGAAAATACAAATTAGAGGCTATAAAGTGAGAGAATGTATCCATTCATGAGACAAGCTTTCACAATTCACAATTTTAGGAGTAGATGTAGTTTTTAGAGAGAGAGGTTCTCTTCTCTCTCTTAGGATTAGGATTTAGGACTTCTCTTAGTTTTAGGAGTGACTCTCAATCCAGGTTCAATGTTCTTTTATTTATTTTTCCAATTTAATTTATGAACATCCATGTCAGATTTAAGTTCTTTTGTTAATGCAATTTGAGGTATTTCAGTTTAATATTGCTTTCTTTTATTTACATGATTATTGCTTCCCATCTGAAGGCATTCTTATTCCAGTAGATTTACTTTATCTTTTAGATCATTTTAGGATGACTGTATATATTTTCTATTGTAGATACTCCTGTTTTGGTTGTTGCATACTTTTAGTATATATATATATATATATATATATATCTATGTGTGTGTGTGTGTTTTGCATCTTAGTTTTTTATTGTGATTAGAAAAGTGTTTTGGATTGATAAATTCTAGTTGACCCTTTTTGTATAAGAATTATGTTTTGATTGAAAAGGGGATAAACTAGGGAAAATTTTTAAAATTTTCTAAATCACGACATTGCATTAGAATAAGCTTAGTCAATATAATGAAAATTTCCAAGAAATTCAATTTTTAGGGTACCGCCCAATTGGTTGAAAAAAAATATTTAGAACTCGCTTGAATTATACACTTGTAGATCATGTTTTGAGCAAAGAACACAAGCATGTGAGATTTGAGCCTAATTATGTGGTTACATCCTATGACCACTTACTTTCATTCTTGTGTGCATTATTCTCTTCCTATGATTGTAATCTTTGATTTGTTTGATTCTTTATGTCCATTATTTTGTGTATACATGAATTTATATGATTGAGGCCATTGTTCAAATAGCTCACTTATCCAAACTGGCCAACCTTTTATCTTCCATTGTTAACCAATCTTGAGCCTATACCTAACCTAATTGTTCATAATTGTAACACATTACAAGCTTAAGTGAAAAACAAAAAATGTCCCTTGTTTGGATCTTTGATTAGCTTAGGCTAGTGAGAGTGTTCATTACTTGATTTTGGGAAGGTTGGGTACATTGGGTATAGATAAAGGTGTGTTTATGTTTTTATTGAAAAATTTTTTAGGAATTGGGTACATACTCATGTAATAATTATATGTAAGCCATATGCATTGATGTTCTTGTATATATTTTAGTTTAAAAAATTTAAAATTTTCAACAAAAAGGGAACAAAGGGTCCCAAAGTTTAAGGTTTCATAAATTCAATGCATATGTGTGGTAATCAAAAAAGGGATTGCATGAGTGTGTGAAAAGTGAAGAATGGATAGCTAGATTTGTTTAGAATTGTTTAGGTTGTCATAGGTTAGGTGGAAAGTTTAAGTTAATCAAAAATTCAAATTTCAAGCTCACTTGACCATATGCATCCTACCTTGACCTAGACCCATTACAACCTATGGGAAGTCCTCATGATATTTGTATGCATGTATGAAATAATTGTTGATTGTTAGATGAAAAACAAATCTTGGAAAGCATGATTAGGGGAGAATTGAGTGAATCAACCCCATACACTTGAGTGCCTAGAGCAGATACACATCCGGCGAGGGTTCGGTGGCTTAATTACATGTTTCCACCCATGATCATCTTTTCTTGCAAGTTTGTGAACTCTTTCAATGATTCAATCCAATTGTGGTTTGCTTGATTGCAAATACCTTAACCCTTTGTGATTGTATGTATATTCTTGGAGATTGATTTATTTTGACAGAGCCATTATATCATGTAGATAGGTTGCTGATAAACCACTATTTTATGGTTTATCTTGTGCTCAATAGAGTGGTTTTTATCAACTCTTTATTCACTTATTCATATGATTTGCATGGTTTTACTTTTTCCTTCCGGATTTTGTGCTACGATTGAAAATATGCTTCTTTGGGCTTTAAATTTGCTAAGTTTAATCCTCTCTTATTACCATTCGATGCCGTGATATGTGTGTTAAGTGATTTCAGAGATTATAGGACAGGAATGGCTCAGATGATGGAAAGGAAGCATGCAAAAATGGAAGGAATACAAGGAGTTGAAGAAATTGCTAAGCTGTCCAGCCTGACCTCTTTGCACTCAAACGGTCATAACTTGAGCTACAAAGGTCCAAACAATGCAGTTCCAGTTGCGTTGGAAAAAGCTAACATCCGGGGCTTCGATTTAATATATAATTTTTCATAGTGGCCGTACAGCTAAGCGACGGGAACGCGTGCTCCACGTGGACGCGTCGCAGTGACGAAAATTAGCGTGGCAGATTTCGCCCCCAGCGATTTCTGGGCTGTTTCTGGCCCAGTTTTCGGCCTAGAAAACACAGATTAGAGGCTATAAAGTGGGGAAATCCATTTATTCATAATCATTAACTCATAATTCACATAATTTTAGGATTAGATGTAGTTTTTAGAGAGAGAGATTCTCTCCTCTCTCTTAGGATTTAGGATTAGGATTAGGATTTAGGATTAGAATTTCTCTTAAAGGATTTAGGATTTCATCTTCTCCAATTACAGGTTCAATGTTCCTTTTATTTACTTTTCCAATTTAATTTATGAATTTCCATGTTAAGAATTAAATGTTCTATTTAATATATTTTGAGGTATTTTAGATTTAAGATTCCTTTCTTTTATTTATGTTACTGTTGCTTCCAATTTAAAGACATTTTTATTCAAGTATATTTATTTTTCTTTTTTGGTTTTGGTTAAGTAATTGGTAACACTTGAGTTATCAAACTCAGCTGTTGATTGAAATTGGAATTACTGATTGATCTGGATCACTCTAAAGCTAGTCTTTCCATAAGGATTGACTAAGACTTGAGGATCAAGCTAATTAGTCCACTTGACCTTCCTTTGTTTAGTAAAGGCTGACCAAGTGGGATTAAAACCCAATTCTCATCACACCTGATAAGGATAACTAGGATAGAAATTCCAGTTCTTATACCTTGCCAAGAGATTTTATAATTAATTTATTTTTCTCATCATTTAAATTACTTGTTCAAACCTTTCAAAAACCCAAAAGTATATCTTTTTACATAACCAATAATAAATCATACTTCCCTGCAATTCCTTGAGAAGATGACCCGAGGTTTAAATACTTCGGCTATAAATTTATTTGGGTTTTGTTACTTGTGACAACCAAACTTTTGTACGAAAGGATTTTCTGTTAGTTTAGAAACTATACTTACAACGCGATTATATTTGTGAATTTCTTTACTAGCAGAAATCCAATCGTCAAAATGGCGCCGTTGCCGGAGAATTGCAAACGTGTACCTTATTATTGGTTATTGTAAATATTTTTCTTTTACCTGTTTATTTGATTTTATTTTCATTTTTTATTTTTATTAGCTACTATGAATTCTCACCCCAATCGCTTTGAGTTTGCTTCCAATGTTGTTGCAAGGAATGAAAATTATAACAGAAACATGCATCAAGGTCAAAACAATCAGAGATGGAAGGAGCCACGAGGATCTGATCAACCCTTTCGGCAACAACATCTTCCACAATACCACAGACAAAGACCATCCTACAATGCATGCCAAGACAATAGTTATGGTGGACCCTTTCGTGACAACCAACCTCCACCAAATTACTATGGTCAAGAGCCATTCCAGGGAGCGTACCAAGATGATGAATATGGTAGACCCCCTTGTAGTTACCAACAAGGCCCACCATATGCTTATGAACCGCCTCCCCAACATACCTTTGAACCACCATACTCACAAGCCCCCTACAACCAAACACCACCATATGACCCTAATCCTTATCCACCACACCAACCACCATATGAACCACACCTAGAACCACTACCTCAATATTCACCATCTCCATATCTTTATCAAGAAGAACCATCTCCGTATTATGAGCCCTCTTTCCCAACCAATGAACCCTCATATTTACCCCAATCTCCAATGGATGACATCCGTCGTGATCTTCTTCAAGGGCAAATGAAGATGAAAAGGGATGTACTGGAACTCGCAACTGCCTTAACCGAGGTAGTAAATCAATTAGCTTCCCAACATCTGAGCACTCAAAGTACTCCCATGGCTGCATGTGGAGAATCAAAAGAAGTGCGTAGCATGAAGGAGACACTAGAAACTCCGGTGGACAATAAGGAACATGGCTTTGTATTAGAACAACTGGAAGAAGCTACGCCTGCCAGAGAAGAAGTGGAATTGGTTGAAGACTTAGGAGATGTGAAACCTCCATGGGAACCTCCAGTCATAGAACCTCACTCCTAGAAGCTTGAAATTGATGTTGAGGAGGGTGTACAACCTCCAAAGCATATCAGGGTTGAAGACTTTGAAGGGGATGATCAAGAGATGGATTCAATCATTGATAAATTCTTATCTACAATTGAATCCTCTCCCATTGGACTTGACATGGAGAATAAAGAAGAAGAAGCACAACCTCCCATTCCCTTGGTGAACAATGAAAAAGAGATCGAATTGGAAAAAAGCTACCAAGAGGAAGAGGTTGATATTGAAGAAGCTTGCAAAGAGGTGGAAGTTATCAAGGAAGAGCTCAAGGGAGTGGAGCTGGAAATCACCTTGCCAGAGTTGCTGGAGACCCCTCCCCCAAAGGCCATTACCACCCAATACAACATTCAAGTGGGTAAATTTCATATCCCTTAGCTTTCTCATTCCACTTGAATATGGTTTACTTGAGACAGATGGGCAACTTAGAGCTCTTTGTGGCTTTAAGAGTAAGAGGGAGATGGTTAGTGGTAGGAGTCGTCATACAAGATTCAATATGGTGGAAAGCTCAACGTGTAAATGCAAAGGTTGGTGTAAAGCTCAACTGAATGGGTCTAGGAAGTTGTTTGGCCGCTTTAGTGAGAATTCAGATTGCTTGCCACCCGGATGGAATCATGATGATCAACAAGAAGACGGGTGCAAAAGCAAGGTTTGGGACCCCGGAATTCATTCCAACAATCAACACTCTTGGGACCTTGTCACTTGCTTTGACTTGCTTGAAGACTTTATGTGTCTAGTTTGGGACCCCGGAGGTTACTGGAAGTACAAACATTGGTGGAGATTCCTGGATGAGTTCAAGCACAAGCCACCATAACAAAAGACTCCCCAAATGTCCAACTTAAGGACTTTAACTAAAAGTGCTAGGTGGGAGACAACCCACCATGGCTGGCCACTGAGAAAGGGAAAGGGAAAGCTTCTAAATGGGAAGACAAACAAGTCCATCTGCACATTCTTTGGAAAGCATCAGTTGTAGCAGCCCGTCCACTCGCACATCTTAGCATGCACCGAGGACGGTGCAATCTTTAAGTGTGGGGAAGTCGACACCGATCTCCATGGGTTAGTTATTTTCTTCTCAACACCAATGTCTTATTTTCTTTATCAGTTCATTATTGCATCTGCATATTTGATTACATGTTTTCTTGATTTGATGCATTTAGTTACTACTTGGTTGAAGTAATATTTTCTTTTTCAAGAAATTTTTATAGTATTTCACTAATTTAAATTGAAAAATTTTTTCTGTTTAAACTCGTTTGAAGTTATTTTTGGAATATAGTTTAAAAAGCTAAGAACACACAACCTGTGAGATTTGAGCTTACTTATATGGTTACATTATTTAACCATAAATTTTTATTCTTGTGTGTTTACTTCTCTATGATTGCAATCTTTGCTTTGTTTTATTCTATATGTCCACTATTTAGTGTATTTACATGCTTGCATATGATTGAGGCCATTACTTGTTTAGCTCACTTATCCCAAATAAGCCTACCCTTTTATGTCACCCTTGTTAGCCACTTTGAGCCTTTTAATCCCATTCATTCTATATTTTACCACATCACTAGCCTTAAGCAGAAAAACAATTGATTATCCCAATTGAATCTTTGGTTAGCTTAAGTTAGAGATGGTGTGTCAATTAAAGTGTGGGAAAACTGTGGGAACATGGGTTAATAAGGGAATGTGCTATGGGAAATTGGGTACCTACTCATGTGAGACCAGAAAAATAAAAAAAAATTTCATGTGCATTGATAAGTTATGTTTATTTTTTTATATAAAAAAAATTCAAAAATATTCAATAAATAAGTAATTAAATAAATGAATAAGGGGACAAAATTACCCCAATGTTAAGTCTAATGAAAAATCAATGCATATGTGATACAAGTTAAGAGAAAAGTTGATACATGAGTATGTGAAATATGCAAAAGTGGGAAAATTATGGGTAGCTAGGCGTGATTCTAGAGTTATATAGAGTGTATGTATGTTAGGTGAGAACTTAGGTTAGTCAAAGATTCATATTTTAGCTCACTTGGCCATACATATATCCTCACCCTTACCTTAGCCCCATTACAACCTTGAAAAGACCTCATGATGTTTGCATTGGTATATTAAATTTTTGTTGATTTGTTAGATGAAGAACAAAGTTTAGAAAGCATGATTAGAGAAGAGTAGAGTGAATTACCCTATACACTTGAGAGATTAGAGTGCACATACACTACCAGTGAGGGTTCAATGCTTGATTCTATGTTCCCTGCTTTCATGAGATGTCTTCTTACAAGTTTACTTGTCTTTTATTGTATGATTTGAATTAGTGAAATCTGATTTATGTTTGTCTTGAAGAGCTTATTTACTTTTAACCAAGTAGGTAGAAACATTCTGCATGTAGTTGTATTCATATAGATAGGTTGCATTTCATACATTTTACCATTCCTCTTCACTCCTTTATAGCTTCTCTTGAGCTTAGCATGAGGACATGCTAATGTTTAAGTGTGGGGAGGTTGATAAACCAATATTTTATGGTTTATCTTGTGCTCAATAGAGTGGTTTTTATCAACTCTTTACTCACTTATTCATATGATTTGCATGGTTTTACTTTTTCCTTCCAGATTTTGTGCTATGATTGAAAACATACTTCGTTGGGCTTTAAATTTGCTATGTTTACTCCTCTCTTATTACCATTCGATGCTGTGATATGTGTGTTAAGTAATTTCAGAGATTATAGGACAGGAATGGCTCAGAGGATGGAAAGGAAGCATGCAAAAATAGAAGGAATACAAGAAGTTGAAGAAATTGCTAAGCTGTCCAGCCTGACCTCTTCGCACTCAAACGGTCATAACTTGAGCTATAGAGGTCCAAACAATGCAGTTCTAGTTGCGTTAGAAAGCTAACGTCAAGGGCTTTGATTTGATATATAATTTGCTATAGTTGCCGTACAGATAGGCAACGTGAACGCGTGCTCCACGCAGACGCATTGTAGTGACGAAAATCAACGTGGCAGATTTCGCCCCCAGCGATTTCTGGGTTGTTTTTGGCCCAGTTTTCGGCCCAAAAAATACAGATTAGAGGCTATAATGTGAGAGAATCCATTCAATCATAATTATTAACTCATAATTCACATAATTTTAGAATTAGAAGTAGTTTTTAGAGAGAGAGGTTCTCTCCTCTCTCTTAGGATTTAGGATTAGGATTAGGATTTAGGATTAGAATTTCTCTTAAAGGATTTAGGATTTCATCTTCTCCAATTATAGGTTCAATGTTCCTTTTATTTACTTTCCTAATTTAATTTATGAATTTCCATGTTAAGAATTCAATGTTCTATTTAATATATTTTGAGGTATTTCAGATTTAAGATTCCTTTCTTTTATTTATGTTACTGTTGTTTCCAGTCTGAAGACATTTTTATTCAAGTAGATTTATTTTCTCTTTTTTGGTTTTGGTTAAGTAATTGGTAACACTTGAGCTATCAAACTCAGCTGTTGATTGAAATTAGAATTACTAATTGATCTGGATCACTCTAAAGCTAGTCTTTCCATAAGGAATGACTAGGACTTGAGGATCAAGCTAATTAGTCCACTTGACCTTCCTTTGTTTAGTAAATGCTGACCAAGTGGGATGAAAACCTAATTCTCATCACACCTGATAAGGATAACTAGGATAGAAATTCCAGTTCTTATACCTTGCTAAGAGATTTTATAATTAATTTATTTTTTCTCGTTATTTAAATTACTTGTTCAAACCTTTCAAAAACCCAAAAATATATCTTTTTACATAACCAATAATAAATCATACTTCTCTGCAATTCCTGGAGACGACGACCCGAGGTTTAAATACTTCGGTTATAAATTTATTTGGGTTTTGTTACTTGTGACAACCAAACTTTTGTACGAAAGTATTTTCTGTTAGTTTAGAAACTATACTTACAACGCGATTATATTTGTGAATTTATTTACTAGCAGAAATCCGATCTTCAGTTGCATATAGATAGATTGCATTTAGTTAGTTGCATTGAATAAATGTTAATACCCTTTGCTTCTTCTTGATTTTAGCATGAGGACATGCTTAGTTTAAGTGTGGGGAGATTTGATAAACCCCGATTTCGTGATATATCTTGTGCTTATTTTGGGGAATTTTACCACCTTTTTCTAGATTTAATCAATGAAATAGCATGGTTTTGTAATTCTCCCTTGAATTTTACTTAAGTGCAAAAACATGCTTTTTAGGCCCTAAATTGGTAATTTTGATTCACTTTAATTTCATTCGATGCCTTGATATGTGTGTTGAGTGATTTCAGGTTTATAAGGCAAGCATTGAATGGAAGAAATTAGTAGAAAAGCATACAAAGGGGAGAATGCATGAAGAAACAAAGATTGGGAATGCATCCAAGGACGCGCACGCGCACAAGGCGCGCACGCGCAAAAGTGGTCTCGCCCATAGACGCACACGCGTACATGCCGCATCCGTGCGATGGAAACTTTGCCAATTGACGCACACGCGTACATGGCGGGCACGCGCCAATACTCTTACATGGCCCACTTAAAGGCAAAACACTGGGGGCGATTTCTGAGCTGCCCAGGCCCAATTCCAACTTGTTTCCAAGTGTATTTCATGCAGAATTGAAGTCCAAGCAAGGGGGGAGCAATTAGTTTTAGCCAACATGAGCCTTTAGTTAGTTTTCTAGAGAGAGAAGCTCCCTCTTCTCTCTAGAATTAGGTTAGGATTAGGTTAGATTGTCTTAGATTCATGCTTAATTACTTGATCTCATCTTGTTTCTTTTATAATTTCTCATTTTCTACATCTTGATTCTCTCAATTGTGATGTTAATTTCTCATTTTACCCTCTTTTGTGATGATGAACTCATGTTGGATTTGATTTACTTTTAATGCAATTTAATGTTTGATATTTCTTTATTGTTGATTTAAGTTGTTGATCTTGCGTTTCTTGCACTTAGTAGTTGTTAGATTTTATTATTCTTGCAATTATGATGTTTACCTTTATTGCACTCTATGTGTTTGATGAAATGTTCTCTTTAGTTTTTGAGTAGTTTTGTCAACTCTTGGTCTAAGCCAAGAGAATTGGGTAATCTTGAGTCATTGGGCACGATGGAATTGGTGATTTGAGAATCCATGGTGATCAATTTGACACCCATTAACGCTAACCCACTACTAAGTTAATTAGTAGGTAGGTTAAGACTTAAGGGTTGATGTGATCAAATCCATTTGACGTACTTCAAGCTTAGGAGTAAATGTTACGTACTTAATGCTTTTGGGAAGTAGACTTAATAGTTTGGCCTCTCTTGATTATCAATATTCGGTTTGTTGACAAGGATGGTGATCTCAATTACCCAAGTCTTAGCCAAGAGCTCTTTATCTTGCTTTCTTTACTTGCTTTCTAAATCTACTTTTCTTGCCCTCTTATGAACTAAAACCCCCCTTTACCCCTTCATAGCCAATAACTAAGCATTACATTGTTTCCTAGGGAGACGACCCAGAGTCTAAATACTTCGGTTATAAATTCATTGGAGTTTGTACTTGTGACAACCTAAATTTTTGATTGGTGGATTGTTTGTTGGTATAGAACTATATTTGCAATAAGAATTCATTCATTTAAGGAAATTCTATATCGACACGAGAATTCACGCGAATCACCGTTCATCAAAATGGCGCCGTTGTTGGGGAATTGCTTATGTGTGCCATTCTATTGGTTAGTGTGAATATGTTGATATGTGAATACTTGCATTTCTCTCTAAATTGATTGTTTGCTTGCTTGATTGTTAGTTAGGATTAGTCGTTGCTTAGATACCAATTGATGTCATGAGTTTCTTATCTCCTTCATTGTATGACGCGTTCACTACCAAATCCGAGTTTAGCACCCTTTGATTCGGATATTGAAAGAACTTTGCTTCATATTAGGCAAGCTCAGAGGCAGTTAGTCTTTGAGGAAGGTGAAAAGGTTTTTACCAATTCACCAACCATATCATCGTCATCCAACGAAGGCACTAATTACTCTTCCGTTGATACTACTAATAGTTCTTCTTTTGATCTAGGTTTTGACAACATGGCCGCTCCAAGGAGAGTTACTCTCAAGGAAGCGAGTGCACCAGATTTTGTTCTCCAACCTCTACATGTGCTTCATCCCAACTAGAATGCAAACCTTGAACTCAAGACCGCTCTCATCAATCTCTTACCAAAGTTCCATGGACTTCCCGCACAAGATCCAATTAGACACCTCAAGGACTTTCATGGTGTATGCTCGACTACTAGGCGGGAAGGATCCGATGAAGTGGCTATATGGTTGTTCGCTTTCCCTTTCTCTCTTGAGGGAAGAGCCAAGGAGTGGTTCTATACCTTACCTAGGGATGTTGTGTCCGATTGGGACTTGCTTAGAAGAGAATTCCTTGATAAGTTCATGCCCGTGGAAATGACGGACAAGCTAAGGAAGGAGATCTCATGTATTGTACAAGGCGAGATGGAAACTTTGTATGAATATTAGAAACGGTTTCGCAAACTTCTTGATTCATGTCCCAACCACATGATTGACACTCAAGTCTTGCTTAGCTATGTGTGCCAAGGCATGAGGGAGCAAGATAAGAATTTGTTGGATGCTTCAAGCAACGGTTCTTTGTCAAAGTATAGGACGGCGGAGGAGGCATGGCAATTCATTACCGACTTGGCCAAGTCCATTCAACACGCTAGATGGAGAGTCAACCGTCCAAAGGCCGTGAATGAAGTTTCCTCTAGTGGTGAGACCGCTACCCTTACTAAGACCTTGTGTGAGATGACGAGCCTTCTAAAGCAACTCCAAGTGAATCAATAACAACCTCCATCTCAACAACAACCTTCTCCTCAAAACCAACAATGTCAACAATTGGTCCCCCAAAGAGTGTGTGGCATTTGCTCATGCTACTCCCACTACACGGACGAATGTCCAAGTCTCCAAGAAGATAACACTCTAGCGGCTACCCACAACTTTTATGATCGTTCCTACTATGAACGTGCTAATCAAGGATACCATAACCAAGGGAGCAATTATAACCAAGGGTACCCCTAACAAGGAGGCAACTATAACCAAGGGAGTAACAACTCCAATCAAGGATGGAGGGATAGCTCTAACCAAAGTTGGCAGGACAAATATCAACAAGGAGGAAGGGACAATGGAGGCAACCAAAGGTGGAACAACAATACTCCACAAAACTGCTATTCACAAGACCCTCCAAACCAACAACCAAATCAAGGAAGGAACTATCAAACCTACATACCACCTCATAGACAACCACTTCCACCCAACCAACCCTAAGCACTACAAATTACCTATCCTTCCACATCTCCAAATCAAGATGACACACTCCGGTCCATACTCCAAGGACAAAAAGAACTCCAAAACACACTCAACTCAAGTGTCAATGGTCTTACTTCCACCCTCCAAGCTCTCATTGCTCGCATGGAGCCACCTTCTACTTCCACTCCTCAAGCTCCAACCTCTAGTGCCATACCCTCTCAACCTCTACCTAACCCCAAGGGTGGTATCAACGCCGTAACCTTGAGGTCCGAAACTCAATTGAAGGAGAGGGATTCAAAGGCACCTAGTCCAATGAAAGTCGCTCAATAGGAAGATGGAGTTGAGATAGAAGAAATTGAAGAAGAGGAGGAGTCACATGTAATAGTTGAAGATGAAGACCCTCTACCAAGGAGTGAAGTCCCTAGAAAGGAGCAAATCTTGGAGAAAGTGGCTCAACCAATTCCATTTCCTACATTGGCAAGAAAGGCTAAAAACCGTGTTGAACTTGATCCAACAATGGTGAAGATGTTCAAGAAAATAGAGCTCCCACCGTTGAAGCGGTCGGCGGCTAGGTTTGTCTTGGCGGACAAGAGCATAATAACCGTGTCGGGTATTGCGGAAGATGTGTTGGTCGACATAAAGAGTTTGATATTTCCAATTGATTTTCATATTATTGAGATGCCACCAAGTGAATCCGAGAGGGCATCATCTATCCTACTTGGGAGGCCATTTTTGAGGACCTCTAGGTTCAAGTTGGATGCCCATTCGGGAACCTACTCATTCGAGATAGATGGGAGAGTTGTAAGTTTTAACCTAGAAGAGGCAATGAGGCACCCACCGGAGAACTATTCCATATTCCGGTGTGATTTAATTGACAACATTGTGGCCGAAGTGCATTATGCAAAGCTAGAAGAGAAACATATGATTGAAGAAAATAGTGAAGATCCAAGTGAAGAAGTTCAAGTGACAAGCCAAGAGCAAAAGCTAGAATTGAAGCCATTGCCACCCCACCTAAAGTACTCATACCTTGATGAAGCCCACAAGTTTCCGGTGATCATAGCAAGGGAACTAAATCCTCAACAAAAAGAAAAGTTGCTATGTGTTTTGAGGAAGAACAAAAGGGCAATAGGGTGGAGTTTGGCGGATATAGTGGGGGTAAGTCCCCAAGTGTGTGAGCACCGGATCTTTTTGGAAGAAGAAGCTAGACCCGTGAGACAACCTCAAAGGCGATTAAATCCTACTATTTTGGAGGTTGTCAAGAAAGAGGTAACACGGTTACTCGAGGCGGACATCATCTACCCTATTTCGGATAGTGAATAGGTAAGTCCCGTTCAAGTTGTGCCTAAGAAGTCCGGGGTAACCACAATCAAGAATGAAAGCGGGGAGCTCATAGCAACACAGGTGCAAAACTCTTGGCGAGTATGCATAGACTACCGAAGGTTGAACTCGGCCACTAGAAAATATCATTTTCCACTTTCGTTTATCGATCAAATGCTTGATCGATTATCCGGTAAACCCCATTATTGCTTTCTAGATGGTTATTCAGGATACTTCCAAATACACATTGCTCTAGAGGACCAAGAAAAAACAACATTTACTTGCCCTTTTGGAACTTATGCCAACAAGCGTATGCCATTCGGCTTATGCAATGCACTGGCAACTTTCCAAAGGTGCATGATGAGCATCTTTGTGGATTTTCTAGAGCAATGCATGGAGGTATTCATGGATGATTTCACGGTATATGGTGATTCTTTTGATCATTGCTTGGATAATCTCAAAAAAGTTTTGGAAAATGTACTAAAACCAACCTTGTCATGAATTTTGAGAAGTGTCATTTCATGGTCAAGCAAGGCATTGTTTTAGGACATATTGTTTCCAAAGATGGTATTTCCGTAGATCCGGCCAAGATTAATGTCATATCTAGTTTGCCTTACCCCTCTTCCGAGAAGGAGATCCACTTTTTCCTTGGACATGCAGGATTTTATCGGAGATTCATAAAGGATTTTAGCAAGATAGCATTGCCTCTCTCAAAGTTGTTACAAAAAGATGTTGAGTTTGATTTTAGCAAAGAATGCATGGAGGCTTTTGACAAGCTCAAGGTAGCATTGACCCAAGCCCCATTGTGCGAGGGCCAGATTGGAGTCGGCCATTTGAAATAATGTGTGATGCTTCAAATTTTGCCATGGGAGCCGCGTTAGCACAACGCGAGGGTAAGAATCCATATGTCATAGCCTATGCATCAAAAACACTAGATGGAGCCCAATCCAACTACACTACTACCGAAAAAGAACTATTGGCCATTGTTTTTGCCTTGGACAAGTTCCGAGCATATCTTCTCGGTTCAAAGGTGGTAGTGTATTCGGATCATGCGGCATTAAAGTATTTGTTGGCTAAGAAGGAATCTAAACCGAGATTGATTAGATGGGTTTTATTGTTGCAAGATTTTGACTTGGAAATCAAAGATAGGAGTGGTACGCAAAACCTAGTGGCGGACCACTGAAGTCGCCTGGAACAGACAAAAGGCGATACTACTCCTATCAATGATTCTTTTCCCTTTGAGGGCTTGCTTGCAATCTCAGAAACCATTCGTTGGTATGCACCTGATAAACCACTATTTCATGGTTTATCTTGTGCTAAATTGAGTGGTTTTTATCAACTCTTTACCAACTTATTCATACTATTTGCATGGTTTTACATTTGCCTTCCTAATTATGTGCTATGATTGAAAACATGCTTCTTTGGCCTTTATATTGCTAATATTAATCCTCTCTTATCACCATTAGATACCTTGATATGTGTGTTAAGTAATTTCAGAGATTACAGGGCAGGAATGGCTCAGAGGATAGAAAGGAAGCATGCAAAAGTGGAAGGAATACAAGAAGTTGGAGAAACTGCTAAGCTGTCCAGCCTGACCTCTTCGCACTCAAATGGCTATAACTTTAGCTACAAAGGTCCAAACGACGATGTTTTAGTTTCGTTGGAAAGCTAACGTCTGAGGCTTCGATTTGATATATAATTTGCTATAGCTGCCCTGAAGTTAGGCGACGTGAATGCGTGAATGACGCGCCCGCGTCGCATCTGCAAACTTCAATCCGCGCGGACGCGTGGACGACGCATCCGTGTCACTTACCTGCGACCTGAACGTAACAGAAATCGCAGGAAGAGATTTCTAGGCTGCTTTTGACCCAGTTTTCAGCCCAGAACACACAGATTAGAGGCTATAAAGTCGGGAAATGCATCCATTCAAGAGAGAGTCTCCAATGAGTTAGTTTTCCATGATTTAGATTTAGTTTTGAGAGGGAGATTCTCTCCTCTCTCTTTAGGATTAGGATTTAGATTTAGGATTTTATGCGCTTTCAGGATTATCTCTTTTTATCAGGTTCAATATTCCTTTTTATTATTTTCCCAATTTTATTTATGAATTCTTCTATGTTACAGATTACTCTTTGAATTAATGTTATTTGAGGTATTTCAGTTTATTATTGCTTTCTTTTATTTACATTATTGTTATTCCCATTTGAAGACATTTTTATTCCAGTAGATTTACTTTTCTCCTTTTGGTCTTGGTTAAGAAATCAGTAACTCAGGAGTTATCAAACTCAAACATGATTGATAATTGTTATCTTTGTTAATTAAATTGAACTTCAATAATCCTAATCTTTTCTTAGGAAATAAATAGGATCCGATTATCAAACCAATTAATCCCTTGACCTTCCTTTACCTTAGTAAAGGTTAACAAAGTGGAATTATGATTCAATTTTCATCATCATTGATAAGGATAGCTAGGATAAGACCTCTAATTTCTCATACATTGCCAAATGTTTATTTACAGTCATCTATTTATTTTACTTGCCATTTAAATTACTTGTTCTTCATTTACTTTAATTGCTAATTAAACCATTCGCTCCTCATTCTCAAAACCCCAATTTACAACCTCCATAACCAATAATAAGAACATACTTCCCTGCAGTTCCTTGAGAAGACAACCCGAGGTTTGAATACTTCGGTTATCAATTTATTTAGGGGTTTGTTACTTGTAACAACCAAACGTTTGTACGAAGGGATTTCTGTTGGTTTAGAGACTGTATCTACAACGCGACTGTATTTATAAAATTCTTTACTGGCAAAAATTCTAACGTCAAAATGGCGCCGTTGCCGGGGAATTTCAAACGTGTGCCTTATTATTGGTTATTGTAAATATTTACTTTTTTCTTGTTTATTTGTTTTTATTTTTTGTTTTTATTTTTGTTTTTTCATAAATTAAGAGGTTATCGGTTTTTATTTAGTTATTAAAAATTTTTCAAAAATTTGTTCTTCGTGTTCATCTTGACCTTCAAGTTTTTCTTAGTTGTTTTCTTCGTTTTGATCTAAAAATTTTAAGTTTGGTGTCATTTTATTGTTTTTCTCTTTCCTCATTTAATTCAAAATTATCTTTTCTCTTTATTTTTATTGAATTTTCGAATTTTCCGTAAAAAAATAATTTGATTTTAAAATTTTTATCTTATCTTATCTTAGTTTTAAATTTTAAAATTCAAATATTTTTCAAAAATCATATCTTTTTCAAAATCTTATCTTATCTTATTTCAAAAATCAAATTTCAAAATTTTAAAATTCAAAAATCAAAATTCAAAATTTAAAAAATTCAAATTTCAAATTTCAAAATTTAAAAACTCAAAATTCAAAATTAAATTTTTCAAATTCAAAAATTTTAATTTCAATAACATTTTGATTTAAATTTGTTTTTATTTTCGTTTTTAATTTTTATTAGCTACCATGAACTCTCACCCCTCTCGCTTTGAGTTTGGTTCTAATTCTGTTGAAAGGAGTGGAAGCTATAACAGGAATATGCATCAAGGTCTAAGCAATCAAAGATGGATGTAGCCAAGAGGATCTGATCAACCCTTTAGGCAACAACACCCTCCAAGATATCATGGGCAAGGACCATTCTACAATGCATACCAAGCCGATAGATATGGTGGACCCCTTGTAATTATCAACAAGCCCCACCCTGTGCTTATGAACCACCTCCCCAACATACCTTTGAACCACCAAACTCACAAGCCCCTTTTCACCATTCACCTCCATATGACCCTAACCCACATCTACCATACCAACCACCCTATGAACCGAATGAGCCATACATAGATCCACCCCAACCTCTATTGGATAACAATACACTCATCTCTAACATCATTGGTCTCACCTCTACACTCCAAAATCTTATATCCTGCATGAACTAATCCTCTACCTCCAATATTCAACCCTCAAGCTCTAGTGCACTTCCTTTTCAACCACATAATAATTTTTTCATCCCATCACCACCCTCCATAGAAGAGCACCCACATCCATCAATCCAAGAGCAAGATAATCCCAATTATGCTATTGATATGGAACAGGAAAGAAGGAATCATCTTCGCGAATCCATACTTCATAAAGAGCTAGAGGAGGCCCTACGGGTAAAGGTAGGAGAGACCCTTGAAGATAAAAGAGTAGTTGAAAGGAGTTGTCATGGAAAGAAAATCATCGAGGATGAGTACGATTTTATACTTAAACAACTGGACAAAGCAGCAATTATTAAAAAGGAAGAAGTGGTTGCAGACTTAAGAGATGCTGTACCTCCATTGGAAAGTCCAGTCACAGAGCCTCCTTCCACGGTGTTTGATGTTGATGTTGAGGAGAGCGTACAACCTCCAAGGCAGATCAAGGTTGAAGACTTTGTAGAGGTTGATCAAGAGATGGAGATTAAAGAAGAAGAAGCACAGCCTCCCATGCCCTTGGTGAGCAATGAAAAAGAGATTGAATTGGAAGAAAGCTACCAAGAGGAAGAGGTTGATATTGAAAAAACTTGCAAAGAGGTGGAAGTTGTCAAAGAGCACAAGGGAGTGGAGCTTGAAATCACCTTGCCGAAGTTATTGGAGACCCCTCCACCTAAGTCACCATCATCCTTCACAACATTCAAGTGGGTGAAATTCATATCCCTTAGCTTTCTAATTCCACTTGAATATGGGCTACTGGAGACGGATGGTCAACTTAGAGCTCTTTGTGGTATTAAGAGTAAGAGGAAAATGGTCAGTGGTAAGAATTGTCCTGCAAGATTCATTATGGTTGGAAGCTTTAAGTTTAAACGCAAAGATTCGTGTAAAGCTCAATTGAATAGGGCTAGGAAGCTGTTTGGTAGCTGCAGTGAGAATTCAAATTACTTATCACCCGGCTGGAAAAATACAGATCCCAACAAAAATGGGTGTAAAAGCAAGATTTGGGATCCTGGAATCTGCTCTGACATTTGTCACCCCGGGAGCCTAAGAATCTGTTTGAAGCTTCATAAGGGCTTTACATGCCTAGTTTGGGACCCCGGAGGATGCTGGAGATACAAACATTGGTGGAGATTGCTAGATGAGTTCAAGCACAAGCCACCATAACAAAGGACTCCCTAAATGTCCAACTTAAGGACTTTAACTAAAAGTGCTAGGTGGGAGACAACCCACCATGGTATGATCATTCTTTTTCAATTTTATTTCGTGTTGTTTATTTTTATTTTATTTTATTTTCATTGAAACTAGAAGTTTTCATAGCATCTACATTAGCACTACATATTGCATACTGCATAATTGCATTAAAAAAAAAACGCACGCGATGCCGCAGCGTCACTGACACGTCCGCGTCACCAGTGCGTTGGGAAAAAGAAAAGTGAACAGAGAGTCATGCGACAGCGTGGCTGGAGGTGTGCCTTTAGCATAATTTGACCCACGCGGCCGTGTCAATTGAAAAATAGCTTCCCCACGCGTCCGCGTGGCCCTGTAAATCGACGTAAAAATGGTGTATGGCCAAAAGTTGAGCTGGAATTGGGTTGGACTCGTGCTGGAAGCCCAAGCTCCCCCACGCGAACGCGTGCCCCACGCGTTCGCATCATATTGAAAATAAGGCCATTCACGCGATCGCGTCGATCACGCGACCGCGTCACCCAATATTTTGGCCAAAAGAGTTTCAAACAGAGAGTTGTGCGAGCGCGCGGCTGCCCTCGCGCCACTCGCACGGATCATGTCACGCGTCCGCCTGACCGACGCGACTGCGTCGAATCATTTAAGCGATGCTCGCGCGAACGCGTAACTTACGCGTCCGCGTCGCTCGCGCCGCACAGCTCATCCAACTTTGCCAAAAATATCTTATCTTTTTCCTTCCCAATTCCTAATTTCTTCTATCTTTTCTTCTTTCTTTCTTACTTTATTTCTTTCACTTCTCATTCTTCTTATCTTTCATTTTATTTTACTTAATTTATTTGTATATTTCATTCATTGCATTTTAATTTTGTGCATATTTTTATTCTCTTTTCTAAATTAATTATTCCTTTGGTGTTGAATTTTCTTATTTCACTGTTGCATCTTCTCTTGAATTATTTTGGGTGCTTAGTGACTTGTTTTATTCTGGTTAGGTAATATTATTTAAATCAATGCCAATCATTTATACCTGTATTAATTTCGCATTGACATGCATTTACATTACCTCTCCTTACCCACACTCCCCCTCATTGCTGCAAAATTTTGCACCATTGGTAATCCATGTGCTTCTATTGTTTTCTCACGTACATGTTGAAGCTTTCATGTAAATGAGACCCTTATTATTTGGCATTAACACCCATATTTTATTTATGTTCTTATCTTTATTTCTGGGTTACTTTCCTTCTTTTTCTCTTCTTTCAGGATGGCCACCGAGGAAGGGAAAGGGAAAGCTTCTAACTGGGGAGACAGACAAGTCAATCTGCATAATCTATAGAGAAAGACACCAGTTGGAATAGCCCGTCCACCTGCACATCTTAGCATGCACCGAGGACGGTGCAATCTTTAAGTGTGGGGAGTTTGATACCAATCTCCATGGGTTAGTATTTTCTTTTCAACACCATTGTTTTATTTTCTTTGTTTGTTCATTATTGCATTTGCATGTTTAATTGCATGTTTGTTTGATTTTATGCATTTATCTACTGCTTGGTTGAGAAATAATAAGTTTCTTTTTAAAGACCCTATTTTTGAAAAAAATTTTCACTAACTTAAAATCAAAGTTTTTATGTTAAACTTATCAGAAGTTGTATTTGGAACATGGTTTTTGAGCCAAAGAACATACAACCTGTGAGATTTTGAGCTTATTTATATGGTTACATTATTTAACCATAAATATTTTATTCTTGTGTGTTTTCTTCTCTATAATTGTGATCTTTACTTTGTTTCAGTCTATATGTCCAATATTTAGTGTATTTACATGCTTGCATCTGATTGAGGCCATTATTTAATTTTTACTCACTTATCCCAAATAAGCCTACCCTTTCAATCACCTTTGTTTGCCACCTTGAGCCTTTTTAACCCCATTTATTCTATATTTTACCACATCACTAGCCTTAAGCAGAAAAACAAATTAAAAACCTCAATTGAATCTTTGGTTAGCTTAAGATAGAGATTGTGCATCAACTAAGTGTGGGGAAATTGTGGGAACATGGGTTAATAAGGGAATGTATCATGTTTCTAATTTATTTGAATATTGGGAATTTGGGAACCTACTCATGAAAAAACCAAAATAGAAAAATAATAGAAAATCCATGTGCATTGATAAGTTATGTTTATTTCTCTAAAAAAAAAAAGAGAAAAATCCAAAAATATTCAATAAATAAGTAAATAAATAAGGGGACAAAATTACCCCAATGCTAAGTTAATAAAAAGATCAATGCACATGTGATAAAAGTAAAGAAATATAAAAAATTTGGTACATGAGTATGGGAATCATACAAAAGTGGGAATTATAGGTAGCTAGGGATGATTCTAAAGTTATATAGAGTATATGTATATTAGGTAAAAGCTTAGGTTAATTAAAGATTCAATTTATAAAGCTCACTTAGCCATATACATATACCCTTACCATTACCTTAGCCCTATTACAACCTTGAAAAGACCTCATGATGTTTGCATTGATACATTAAATTTTGTTGATTGGTTAGATGAAGAACAAAGTTTAGAAAGCATGACTAGAGAAGAGTAGAGTGATTAACCCTAGACACTTGAGAGATAGAGTGATATACACTACCAGTAAGGGTTCAATGCTTAATTCTATGTCCCCTGCTTTCATGAGCTATCTTCTTACAAGTTTATTTGATTTTTATTGTATGATTTGAATTAGTGAAATCTGATTTATGTTTGTCTTGAAGAGCTTATTTACTTTTAACCAAGTAGGTAGAAACATTTTGCATGTAGTTGCATTCATACAGATAGGTTGCATTTCATACATTCTATCATTCCTCTTCACTCCTTTATAGCTTCTCTTGAGCTTAGCATGAGGACATGCTAATGTTTAAGTGCGGGGAGGTTGATAAACCACTATTTCATGGTTTATCTTGTGCTCAATTGAGTGGTTTTTATCAACTCTTTACCCACTTATTCAAACTATTTGCATGGTTTTACATTTGCCTTCCTAATTATGTGCTATGATTGAAAACATGCTTCTTTGGCTTATATATTGCTAATATTAATCCTCTCTTATCACCATTAGATGCCTTGATATGTGTGTTAAGTGATTTTAGAGATTATAGGGCAGGAATGGCTCAGAGGATAGAAAGGAAGCATGCAAAAGTGGAAGGAATACAAGAAGTTGGAGAAATTGCTAAGCTGTCCAGCCTGACCTCTTCGCACTCAAACGGCTATAACTTTAGCTACAGAGGTCTAAACGATGCGGTTCTAGCTGCGTTGGAAAGCTAACGTCCGGGGCTTCGATTTGATATATAATTTGCCATAGCTGCCTGGTGCACGAAATTGTGATCTCCAGGATCGAACAAATCCTGGTAATGGCTCCAAAGCTTGGTGCTCTGATCTTAATTCATAATTGTCACAACTTCGATACAACTAACCAGCAAGTGCACTGGGTCGTCCAAGTAATACCTTACGTGAGTAAGGGTCGAATCCCACGGAGATTGTTGGTATGAAGCAAGCTATGGTCACCTTGTAAATCTCAATCAGGCGGATATAAAATAATCATGGAGTTTTCGAATAATAAATAATAGAATAGGGATAGAAATACTTATGTAAATCATTGGTAGGAATTTCAGATAAGCGAATGGAGATGCTTTCGTTCCTCTGAATCTCTGCTTTCCTGCTATCTTCATCCAATCAGTCTTACTCCTTTCCATGGCTGGCTTTATGTGATACATCACCACTGTCAATGGCTACTTTCGGTCATCTCACGGGAAAATGATCCAATGCCCTGTCACGGCACGGCTAATCGTCTGGAGGCATCACCCTTGTCAATGGCTTCATCTTATCCTCTCAGTGAATAATATGCTCACGCACCCTGTCACGGCACGGCTATTCATCTGTCGGTTCTCGATCATGCTGGAATAGGATTTACTATCCTTTTGCGTCTGTCACTAACGCCCTGCAATCGCGAGTTAGGAGCTCGTCACAGTCATTCAATCATTGAATCCTACTCGGAATACCACAGACAAGGTTTAGACCTTCCGGATTCTCTTGAATGCTGCCATCATTCTAGCTTACGCCACGAAGATTCTGGTTAGGAGATCTAAGAGATACTCATTCTAGCTTATTTCGTGTAGAACAGAAGTGTTTGTCAGACACGCGTTCATAAGGGAGAAGGATGATGAGCGTCACACATAATCATCACCTTCATCACGTTCTTGGGTGCGAATGGATATCTTAGAAGCGAAATAAGAAGAATTGAATAGAAAATAGTAGTACTTTGCATTAATCTTTGAGAGACAGCAGAGCTCCACACCTTAATCTATGGAGTGTAGAAACTCTACCGTTAAAAATACATAAGTGAAGGTCCAGGCATGGCCGAGATGGCCAGCCCCCTAAAACGTGATCAAAGGATCATAAGGTAATCCAAAGATGCCTAATACAATAGTAAAAGGTCCTATTTATAATAAACTAGTCACTAGGGTTTACATGAGTAAGTAATTGATGCATAAATCCACTTCCGGGGCCCACTTGGTGTGTGTTTGGGCTGAGCCTGAGTGTTGCACGTGCAGAGGCCATTTGTGGAGTTGAACGCCAGTTTCTGTGCCAGTTTGGGCGTTCAACTCTGGTTTTGGATCCTTTTCTGGCGCTGGACGCCAGATTTGGGCAGAAGGCTGGCGTTGAACGCCAGTTTACGTCGTCAATTCTTGGCCAAAGTATGGACTATTATATATTGCTGGAAAGCCCTGGATGTCTACTTTTCAACGCAATTGGAAGCGCGCCATTTCGAGTTCTGTAGCTCCCGGAAATCCACTTGGAGTGCAGGGAGGTCAGAATCCAACAGCATCAGCAGTCCTTTTTCAACCTCTGAATCTGATTTCTGCTCAAGTCCCTCAATTTCAGCCAGAAAATACCTGAAATCACAGAAAAACACACAAACTCATAGTAAAGTCCAGAAATGTGAATTTAACATAAAAACTAATGAAAACATCCCTAAAAGTAACTAGATCCTACTGAAAACATACTAAAAACAATGTCAAAAAGCGTATAAATTATCCGCTTATCACATCACCAAACTTAAATTGTTGCTTGTCCCCAAGCAACTGAAAATCAAATAGGATAAAAAGAAGAGAATATACTATAAATTCTAAACTATCAATGAAAGAGAGCTTCAATCATATGAGGGGGACTTATAGCTTTTTGCCTCTTGAATAGTTTTGGCATCTCACTCTATCCATTGAGGTTCAGAATGATTGGCATCTATAGGAACTCAGAGTTCAGATAGTGTTATTGATTCTCCTAGTTCAGTATGATGATTCTTGAACACAGCTTCTCTATGAGTCTTGGCCGTGGCCCTAAGCACTTTGTTTTCCAGTGTTACCACCAGATACATAAATGCCACAGACACATAATTGGGTGAACCTTTTCAGATTGTGACTCAGCTTTGCTAAAGTCCCCAATTAGAGGTGTCCAGGGTTCTTAAGCACACTCTTCTTTTGCTTTGGACCTTGACTTTAACCGCTCAGTCTCAAGTTTTCACTTGACACCTACACGCCACAAGCACATGGTTAGGGACAGCTTGGTTTAGCCGCTTAGACCAGGATTTTATTCCTTTAGGCCCTCCTATCCACTGATGCTCAAAGCCTTGGGATCCTTTTTATTTGCCCTTGCCTTTTGGTTTTAAGGGTTATTGGCTTTTTCTGCTTGCTTTTTCTTTTTCTTTCTATTTTTTTCTATTTTTTTTTCGCCCTTTTTTTTTTCTGCAAGCTTTGTTCTTTGCTGCTTTTTCTTGCTTCAAGAATCATTTTTATGATTTTTCAGATTATCAAATAACATGTCTCCTAGTCATCATTCTTTCAAGAGCCAACATATTTAACATTCTTAAACAACAACTTCAAAAGACATATGCACTGTTCAAGCATTCATTTAGAAAACAAGAAGCATTGTCACCACATCAATATAATTAAACTAAGTTCAAGGATAAATTCGAAACTCATGTACTTCTTGTTCTTTTGAATTAAAACATTTTTCATTTAAGAGAGGTGATGGATTTATAGGACATTCATATCTTTAAGACAAAGTTACTAACTACTAATGATCATGTAATGAAGACACAAACACAGATAAGCACATAACATAGAAAACGAAAAACAGAAGAAATAAGAACAAGGAATGAATCCACCTTAGTAATGGTGGCGTTTCCTTCTTGAGGAACCAATGATGTCCTTGAGCTCTTCTATGTCTCTTCCTTGTCTTTGTTGCTCCTCCTTCATTGCTTTTAGATCTTCTCTGATTTCATGAAGGATGATGGAGTGCTCTTGATGTTCCACCCTTAGTTGCTTCCAATAATTGTGTGGAAGAAAATGTATCTCCTGAGGTATCTCAAGGATCTCTTGATTTGCAGTCAAATGTTCTACCACTGAGCTATAGACCCTTGATGGAAGCTTTTGTCTTCCCTTTCCTCTTTCTAGAGGTTTCTCTGGCCTTAGGTGCCATCAATGGTTATGGAAAAAACAAAAAAGCTATGCTTTTACCACACCAAACTTAGAATGTTGCTCGCCCTCGAGCAAAAGAAGAAAGAATAGAAGAATAAGAAGAAGATATGGAGGAGATGGAGGGAGATGTGTATTCGGCCATATGGGTGGGATTGGGTGGGAAAGAGATGTTGAATTTTGAAGGAAAGTGGGTGTTTGGATGTGAGTGGTACAGAGTTAATAGGGAAGAGTGTTTATTGGGAATAGAGGATGATTGAGAAGAGAGAAGAGAGTGAGTGGAGGTAGGTGGGGATCCTGTGGGGTCCACAGATCCTGAGGTGATCCTGTGAGGTCCACAGATCTTGAGGTGTCAAGGCATTTACATCCCTGCACCAATTTAGGCATGCAAAATGCCCTTGCACACAACTCTGGGCATTTAGCGCCAGGTTGGTGCCCATTTTGGGCGTTCAACGCCCATTTGCTGCCATTTCTGGCGTTGAACGCCAGAACCATGCTTGTTCTGGGTGTTCAGCGCCAGGATGCTCCCATTCTGGGCGTTCAGCGCCAGAACTATGCTCTGTTCTGGCGTTTGAACGCCAGACAGATGCTCCTCCAGGGTGTGATTTTTCTTCTGCTGTTTTTGATTCCGTTTTTGAATTTTTTGTTTATTTTGTGACTCCACATGATCATGAACCTAAGAAAACATGAAAAACAATAAAAATAAGAATTAGATAAACATTGGGTTGCCTCCCAGCAAGCGCTTCTTTAATGTCAATAGCTTGACAGTGGGCTCTCATGGAGCCTCACAGATGTGCAGAGCATTGTTGAAACTCTCCAACACCAAACTTAGAGTTTGACTGTGGGGGCTCTGGTTGACTCTGCTTGGAGAGAAGCTTTTTCTGCTTCCTCCCCATGGTTGCAGAGGGAGATCCTTGAGTTTTGAATACAAGGGAGTTCTCATTCCATTGAAGGACTATTTCACCTCTGTCAACATCAATCACAGCTCTTGCTGTGGCCAGGAAAGGTCTTCCTAGGATGATGGATTCATCCTCTTCCTTTCCAGTATCCAGGACTATGAAATCAGTAGGTATGTAAAGGCCCTCAACCTTTACTAATACATCTTCTACTTGTCCATAAGCCTGTCTTCTTGAGCTATCTGCCATCTCTAGTGAGATTTTTAGCAGCTTGCACCCCATAGATTCCCAGTTTCTCTATTACAGAGAGGGGCATGAGGTTTATTCCTGAACCAAGGTCACACAGAGCTTTAAATATCATGGTGCCTATGGTACAGGGTATTATGAACTTTCCAGGATCCTGTCTCTTCTGAGGCAATGTCAGTTGATCCAGATCACTTAGTTCATTGATGAACAAGGGAGGTTCAACTTCCCAAGCATCAATGCCAAACAATTTGGCATTCAGCTTCATGATTGCACCAAGAAACTTGGCAGTTTGCTCTTCAGTGACATCCTCATTCTCTTCAGAAGAGGAATACTCATCAGAGCTCATGAAGGGCATAAGGAGGTTCAATGGAATCTCTATGGTCTCTAGATGAGCCTCAGAGTCCTTTGGTTCTTCAGAGGGAAGCTCCTTATTGATCACTGGACGTCCCAGGAGGTCTTCCTCCTTGGGATTCACGTCCTCTCCTCTCCTCACAGGTTCGGCCATGGCGCTTATGTCAATGGCCTTGCACTCTCCTTTTGGGTTCTCTTCTGTATTGCTTGGGAGAGTAATAGGAGGGATTTCAATGATCCTTTTACTCAGCTGGCCCACTTGTGCTTCCAGATTTCTAATGGAAGACCTTGTTTCATTCATGAAACTTACAGTGGCCTTAGATAAATCAGAGACTAGATTTGCTAAATTAGAAGCATTTTGTTCAGAGTTCTCTGTCTGTTGCTGAGTTGATGATGGAAAAGGCTTGCTATTGCTAAACCTGTTTCTTCCACCATTATTAAAGCCTTGTTGAGGCTTTTGATCCTTCCATGAGAAATTTGGATGATTTCTCCATGTTGAGTTATAGGTGTTTCCATAAAGTTCACCTAAGTAATTTACCTCTGCTATTGCAGGGTTCTCAGGATCATAAGCTTCTTCTTCAGAAGAAGCCTCTTGAGTACTGTTGGATGCAGCTTGCATTCCATGCAGACTCTGAGAGATCATATTGACTTGCTGAGTCAATATTTTATTCTGAGCCAATATGGCATTCAGAGTATCAACCTCAAGAACTCCCTTCTTCATAGGCGTCCCATTGTTCACAGGATTCCTTTCAGAAGTGTACATGAACTGGGTATTAGCAACCATGTCAATGAGTTCTTGAGCTTCTGCAGGCGTTTTCTTTAGGTGAATGGATCCACCTGCAGAAGTATCCAATGACATCTTAGATAACTCAGACAGACCATCATAGAATATATCCAGGATGGTCCATTCTGAAAGCATGTCAGAAGGACACTTTTTGGTCAACTGTTTGTATCTTTCCCAAGCTTCATAGAGAGATTCACCTTCTTTCTGTCTGAAGGTTTGAACATCAGCTCTAAGCTTGCTCAGCTTTTGAGGAGGAAAGTACTTGGCTAAGAAAGCCGTGACCAGCTTATCCCAAGAGTTCAGGCTGTCTTTGGGTTGAGAATCCAACCATAATCTAGCTCTGTCTCTTACAGCAAATGGGAAAAGCATGAGCCTGTAGACTTCAGGATCTATTCCATTAGTCTTAACAGTATCACATATCTGCAAGAATTCAGTTAAGAACTGAAAAGGATCTTCAGATGGAAGTCCATGAAACTTGCAGTTCTGCTGCATCAGAGAAACTAGTTGAGGTTTCAGCTCAAAATTGTTTGCTCCAATGGCAGGAATGGAGATGCTTCTTCCATGTAAATTGGAATTAGGTGCAGTGAAGTCACCAAGCATCCTCCTTTCATTATTATTATTTTCGGCTGCCATCTCCTCTGCCTGTTCAAAAATTTCTGAAAGGTTATCTCTGGATTGTTGTATTTTAGCTTCTCTTAATTTTCTCTTCAGAGTCCTTTCAGGTTTTGGATCTGCTTCCACAAGAATGTTCTTATCCTTGCTCCTGCTCATATGACAAGGAAGAATGGCCAGAAAAATGATAATAATAATAGAGATTCTCTTTACCACAGTATAGAGATTCCCTTATGTGAGTAGAAGAAAAGAGGAAGAAATTCGAACACAGATAGAAGAGGGGGTTCGAATTTGGTGATGATGTGAGGAAGAGATGTTAGTTAATGAATGAATAAATAGAATAGGATGAGAGAGAAGGAGGGAATTTTCGAAAACTATTTTTGAAAAGGAGTTAGTGATTTTTGAAAATGGTTTTTGAAAAATTGTTATTAATTTTCGAAAATTAAGTTTTGAAAATTAAAATAATTAATAAATTAAAAAGAAATTTTGAAAAAGGGGGAGATATTTTCGAAAATTAGAGAGAGGGAGAGTTAGTTAGGTAGTTTTGAAAAAGTTAAGAAACAAACAAAAAGTTAGTTAGTTAGTTGAAACAAATTTTGAAAAGATAGGAAGTTAGGAGGTTAGGAAAGATATTTTGAAAAGATATTTTTGAAAAAGATAAGATGAGAAGATATTTTTGAAAAGATATGATAGAAATTAGTTTTTGAAAAAGATTTGATTTTTAAAATCTCAATTAATGACTTGATTCATAAGAAATCACAAGATATGATTCTAGAACTTAAAGTTTGAATCTTTCTTAACAAGCAAGTAACAAACTTCAAATTTTTGAATCAAAACATTAATTGACTATGTTATTTTCGAAAATTAATAAGAAAAAGATTTTTGAAAAATATTTTTGGAATTTTCGAAAATAACTAAGAATTTTGAAAAAGATTTGATTTTTGAAAAAGATTTTGAAAAAGATAAGATTTTCAAATTGAAAATTTGATTTGACTTTTAAGAAACAACTTGATTTTAAAAATTTTTGAAAAAGTCAACTCAAATTTTCGAATTTGATGAGAGAAAAAGGGAAAGATATTTTTTTTTTGATTTTTTGAATTTTTATGAAAACATGAAAATTATGCAATGCATGAAATTTTTAGATCAAAACATGAATGTATGCAAGAATGCCATGAATGTCAAGATGAACACCAAGAACACTTTGAATGTCAAGATGAACATCATAGACACAATTTTGAAAAAAATTTTAATGCAAAGAAAACATGCAAGACACCAAACTTAGAATTCTTTAATGCTTAGACACTAAGAATTCAAGAATGCATATGAAAAACATGAACAGACACAAAACAAAAAATCATCAAGATCAAACAAGAAGAACTACCAAGAACAACTTGAAGATCATGAAGAACACTATGAATGCATGATATTTTCGAAAAAATGCAAGATGCATATGCAAGTGACACCAAACTTATAATGTGACTCAAGACTCAAACAAGAAACAGAAAATATTTTTGATTTTTATGATTTTCTAATTTTTTTGGATTTTTATTTTATATTTTTCGAAAATTAAAAGGAAAAATAAGGATTCCAAAATTTTTAATATGAATTCCAGGAATCTTGCCATGTTAGTCTAAAGCTTCAGTCCAGGAATTAGACATGGCTCACTAGCCAGCCAAGCTTTCAAAGAAAGCTCCAGTCCAAAACACTAGACATGGCCAATGGCCAGCCAAGCTTTAGCATGTAAATCAGAAACAGTAGCAGGTGGATTAACTCCAACTAGCTTGCTCTTGATAACAAATTGCTGCCTCAATCCAAATAAATTTAGACATGGCTTTACAGCCAGCCAGGCTTCACATGCTTCATGAAACACTAGAATTCATTCTTAAAAATTCTGAAGCCATAGAATAATTTATTTTTGAAAACATTTTTATCTTTTTTTTTTTTTGAAAACATTTTTATTTTTTTCGAAAACAAGAGAAATTTTTTTTTGAAAATATTTTTGAAAGATTTTTGAAAAGAAAACGAAAAGAAAGTTACCCAATCTGAGCAACAAGATGAACCGTAAGTTGTCCAAACTCAAACAATCCCCGGCAACGGCGCCAAAAACTTGGTGCACGAAATTGTGATCTCCAGGATCGAACAAATCCTGGTAATGGCTCCAAAGCTTGGTGCTCTGATCTTAATTCATAATTGTCACAACTTCGATACAACTAACCAGCAAGTGCACTGGGTCGTCCAAGTAATACCTTACGTGAGTAAGGGTCGAATCCCACGGAGATTGTTGGTATGAAGCAAGCTATGGTCACCTTGTAAATCTCAGTCAGGCGGATATAAAATAATCATGGAGTTTTCGAATAATAAATAATAGAATAGGGATAGAAATACTTATGTAAATCATTGGTAGGAATTTTAGATAAGCGAATGGAGATGCTTTCGTTCCTCTGAATCTCTGCTTTCCTGCTATCTTCATCCAATCAGTCTTACTCCTTTCCATGGCTGGCTTTATGTGATACATCACCACTGTCAATGGCTACTTTCGGTGATCTCACGGGAAAATGATCCAATGCCCTGTCACGGCACGGCTAATCGTCTGGAGGCATCACCCTTGTCAATGGCTTCATCTTATCCTCTCAGTGAATAATATGCTCACGCACCCTGTCACGGCACGGCTATTCATCTGTCGGTTCTCGATCATGCTGGAATAGGATTTACTATCCTTTTGCGTCTGTCACTAACGCCCTGCAATCGCGAGTTAGGAGCTCGTCACAGTCATTCAATCATTGAATCCTACTCGGAATACCACAGACAAGGTTTAGACCTTCCGAATTCTCTTGAATGCTGCCATCATTCTAGCTTACGCCACGAAGATTCTGGTTAGGAGATCTAAGAGATACTCATTCTACCTTATTTCGTGTAGAACAGAAGTGTTTGTCAGACACGCGTTCATAAGGGAGAAGGATGATGAGCGTCACACATAATCATCACCTTCATCACGTTCTTGGGTGCGAATGGATATCTTAGAAGCGAAATAAGAAGAATTGAATAGAAAACAGTAGTACTTTGCATTAATCTTTGAGAGACAGCAGAGCTCCACACCTTAATCTATGGAGTGTAGAAACTCTACCGTTAAAAATACATAAGTGAAGTTCCAGGCATGGCCGAGATGGCCAGCCCCCTAAAACGTGATCAAAGGATCATAAGGTAATCCAAAGATGCCTAATACAATAGTAAAAGGTCCTATTTATAATAAACTAGTCACTAGGGTTTACATGAGTAAGTAATTGATGCATAAATCCACTTCCGGGGCCCACTTGGTGTGTGTTTGGGCTGAGCCTGAGTGTTGCACGTGCAGAGGCCATTTGTGGTGTTGAACGCCAGTTTCTGTGCCAGTTTGGGCGTTCAACTCTGGTTTTGGATCCTTTTCTGGCGCTGGACGCCAGATTTGGGCAGAAGGCTGGCGTTGAACGCCAGTTTACGTCGTCAATTCTTGGCCAAAGTATGGACTATTATATATTGATAGAAAGCCCTGGATGTCTACTTTCCAACTCAATTGGAAGAGCGCCATTTCGAGTTCTGTAGCTCCAGAAAATCCACTTTGAGTGCAGGGAGGTCAGAATCCAACAACATCAGCAGTCCTTTTTCAACCTCTGAATCTGATTTCTGCTCAAGTCCCTCAATTTCAGCCAGAAAATACCTGAAATCATAGAAAAACACACAAACTCATAGTAAAGTCCAGAAATATGAATTTAACATAAAAACTAATGAAAACATCCCTAAAAGTAACTAGATCCTACTAAAAACATACTAAAAACAATGTCAAAAAGCGTATAAATTATCCGCTCATCACAGCCCCGAAGTTAGGTGACACGAACGCGTGAATGACGCGCCCACGTCGCATCTGCGAACTTCAATCCGCGCGGACGCGTGGACGACGCCTCCGCGTCACTTACCCGCGACCTGAACGTAACAAAAATCACAGGGAGCGATTTCTGGGCTGCTTTTGACCCAGTTTTTAGCCCAGAATATTGGCTATAAAGTGGGGGAATGCATCCATTCAAGAGAGAGTCTCCAATTAGTTAGTGTTCCATGATTTAGATTTAGTTTTGAGAGGGAGATTCTCTCCTCTCTCTTTAGGATTAGGATTTAGATTTAGGATTTTATGCGCTTTCAGGATTATCTCTTTTTATCAGTTTCAATATTCCTTTTTATTATTTTCCCAATTTTATTTATGAATTCTTCTATGTTACAGATTACTCTTTGAATTAATGTTATTTGAGGTATTTCAGTTTATTATTGCTTTCTTTTATTTACATTATTGTTATTCCCATCTGAAGACATTTTTATTCCAGTAGATTTACTTTTTTCCTTTTGGTCTTGGTTAAGAAATCAGTAACTCAGGAGTTATCAAACTCAAATATGATTGATAATTGTTATCTTTGTTAATTAAATTTAACTTCAATAATCCCAATCTTTTCATAGGAAATAAATAGGATCCGAAGATCAAACCAATTAATCCATTGACCTTCCTTTACCTTAGTAAAGGTTAACAAAGTGGAATTAAGATTCAATTTTCATCATCATTGATAAGGATAGCTAGGATAGGACCTCTAATTTCTCATACCTTGCCAAAAGTTTATTTACAGTCATCTATTTATTTTACTTGCCATTTAAATTACTTGTTCTTTATTTACTTTAATTGCTAATTAAACTATTCGCTCCTCATTCTCAAAACCCCAATTTACAATCTCCATAACCAATAATAAGAACATACTTCCCTACAGTTCCTTGAGAAGACGACCCGAGGTTTGAATACTTCGGTTATCAATTTAATTAGGGGTTTGTTACTTGTGACAACCAAACAGTTGTACGAAGGGATTTCTGTTGGTTTAGAGACTGTATCTACAACGCGACTGTTTTTATAAAATTCTTTACTGGCAAAAATCCTAACGTCAGCACCAATCGCCAATTACTTAGTATGTCGTTCCTTCCCTCCTAATCTCTCCAAACACCAAAGGGATAAGCTAAAAAGCGAATCCAAATACTATGTGTGGGATGACCCATACCTTTGGAGATGTGCGGCGGATCAAGTAATTCGGAGGTGCATTCAACAAACCAAATTCCACTCAATTTTGGAAGCTTGCCATTCCTCCGAAGGAGGAGGCCATTTTGGACCTCAAAGAATGGCAAGGAAAATCCTATATTGTGGCTTTTGGTGGCCAACCCTTTTCAAGGACTCTTCTCATTTTTGTAAATCTTGTTCTCAATGCATTAGATTTGGTAATATCTCTAAGAAGGATAAAATCCCCCAACAAACCATGCTATTTTGTGAAATTTTTGATGTGTGGGAAATTGAATTCATGGGGCCATTCCTTAATTCTAATGGTTTCCTCTACATTCTACTTGCCGTTGATTATGTGTCCAAATGGGTGGAATCGATACCCACCCGGATGGATGATGCTAACATGGTCCTTTTTTTGTGAGAAATAATATCATTTGTAGATTTGGGTCGCCACGAGCAATCGTGAGCAACCAAGGTTCACACTTTTGCAACAAAAGAATGGAAGGACTCATGAAGAAGTATAGCATCATGCATAAAGTATCCACGGCCTACCACCCACAAACAAATGGCCAAGCCGAGGTTTCCAATCGGGAGATTAAACGCATCTTGGAAAGGATTGTGAAGCCCAATAGGAAAGATTGGAGTGCCAAGCTCACCGATGCATTATGGGCCTACCGAACGGCTTACAAAATGGCAATTGGCATGAGACCCTTTCGGTTGGTGTATGGCAAAGCCTGCCATTTACTGGTGGAGATAGAGCACAAGGCGTATTGGGCCATCAAGGAGTGTAATCCAAGTTTGGGTGGAGCCAGAATTGAGAGAAAGCTACAATTAGTGGAGTTGGAATGTTTGAGGCTTGAAACTTATGAGAACTCTAGACTTTACAAGTAGAAAATGAAAGCTGTGCATGATAGGAACATAAGAAGCAAATAATTTAAAGCCGGTGATCTAGTCCTTCTTTACAATTCTCGATTGAGATTGTTGCCCGGTAAACTAAGGTCAAAATGGGAAGGCCCATATCAAGTAGTGAAAGCGGAACCCTATGGGGTTTATCATTTGCGCCATCCCTCAAGTTCAGATATCTTCAAGGTCAATGGGCACCGTCTCAAGTTGTATCATGGTGAAAAAATGAAGAGCAACAAAGAGATTGAGGTATTCCTTTTGGAAGATGCACCTCTTGGCAAAAAGCAATGAGCTAGTGGAAGTCCAACTTAAGGACATTAAACAAAAGTGCTAGGTGGGAGACACCCCACCATGGTGAGATCTATCCTCTTTCCCCTTTTGCATATAGTTTTTAAACTCTTGATTAGTTTGCGATTGCTTAGCTATAGTCTTCTTTGATTATAGTTAATTGTAAATACCTAGGCTATTTTTCTCATGAAGCCTTGCATTGATCCTTCCATGAATAATTTGATTATGTGGAAGAAGAACACCCCTCTTTAGGTTTTGCATTGATTTTGGGTGTTTTTGGCCTCTTTGGCTAGATTGGCCATTTAATTCATGACAATTAGGCATGTTTCATGTTTATACAAAATAAAGGGGAGGGCATGCATGTGCGCACTGTGCGCGTACGCGTCTCTAGGTCTTCGCAGCTCCTGGGCCATTCTTCCAGAGAGTTGTGCAAATTCTGGGCCAATCCTGGGCCCTAGGCATAACCAGTATGACGCATGCGCGCACCGTGCGCGTTTGCGTCCCTGGCCATTCGCGCAAAAGCACGCGTCAGCGTACTAGCCGCGTACGCATCACTACTGCGATTGGCGATCCTGGGCCATCCCTCCCGAGAGTTGTGCCCTGGCTGGGCCTATTTCATGCTACTGGCCCAGCTCCCCTCACGCGTATGCGCACGAGGCACACACGCGTACCTGGACCATCATGCCAATCGACGCGTCAGCGCACCGCGCGCGTCCGCGTCGATCACCATATTTTATTTTTTGATACTCTTTCCCAAGAGTTGAGCCAGAGTTGTGCCCAACCTATGCTGAGGGCACAACTTACTTGCACGCGCATGCGCACCTGGCGCTCGCGCGCACACTGCCATCTCACTACTTCGCGCGTCCACGCCCCGTGCGCGTCCGCGAACCAATTGAATTAGAGCGCGCCTTCCTCCTTCATTTTTTTCTTTCTTTCTTCTTACCACCACCATTCTTCTTCACTTCTACCCTCCTCCACCACTTCTACCACCTCTTCTCCGCTACCACCGGCGGCAACAACCACCCCCCCTTTTTCCCTATTCTCTCTCTCACTCTTCCCTACCTTTTCTCCCACCTCCTCTCAAGGTACTTATCTTTCTATTTTTTGTTTAGTTTTCTTTTTTCTTCTTTCTCTTTTCCTTAGTTACATTCCCTTACTCTTCCTCTTAGTAGTGCATTTATGTTTTCTTTGTTTGTTGCATCTTCTTTCCTTCTTTCTTTTCATTTTCTCATGGGTATTCCAAGTGGAGTTTACTCTTGCCTTGATGAGCTTGTTTGATTTACTTGATTTCTTTTGCAATTTGTGGTATGATATGATGATTGATGATGCTTTATGGGATGTTACATTGTCACTCTTCTCTTAATTTTTGTCAAAAAAGGGATGCACACCAAGTGTTTGATGTAAGACCCACATGACTTCTTGGAGTTATTTTAACTTAGTGTTTTCCATCTTAGTGCTCTTTCTCATTCACTTGTTTGTTCATATGTGCATTGAGCTTACTATATTTCTTGTTTCATTTCTACATGCTCTTCCCCTACTTTCCACTTCTTGTTGTTGATGTTAAGAGTGTGTGCTTCCCATGCGGCTTGTTTGCATGCCTATACCACTCATGTATCACTTGCTAGTGATTGGCCAGAATTTTCATTATGGACTTAGTCTCATGTTGCAGCTGTCATGTTCTAAGCCCCTTTTCTTTTATGCCTTATTCTTTCTTGATGCCTCTTTAAGCTTAACTTCACCACTCCTCTCTCTTTTCTAGGATGGTGATCAAAAGAGACAATAGAAAGGCACCCAAGAAAGCACCCTCATGGTCCACTAGCAAAGCACACCAAGCACCTAAAGCTAAGCCCCTCCTCACCAAGACAAGGAGCGTTGCTAACATTGATGTTATGGAAAAAGACAATCCGGCAAGGAATCCGAACAAGTTCCCCAACCGATATTGCGAACTTGTCTTCCCCTTGATCAAACCAAGGAACTATCATGCGGAGCCCCTTCTAGCCCCTCCGGCTCATATCATACCACTCATCATGCCCCGCATCGAACGACGGCAATGGGAATTCCTATTGAGGAAGCCACGGGAGGCAAATTTGTCTTGGGTGGTTAAATTTTACACCAACTACCACTCCCCTTCCCTTACATCGGTATTTGTGCGTCGAAGGCAAGTTTCCGTCACGGAGGAGGCCATCCAAAATGTGCTTAAGACCGGACCATTAGCGGAAGGGATTGATGCTTATCAAGAGATTTTGTCAACACGATGCCAACGTGCGTTTGATTGGGATGCTATCCTCAAGGTCATTGCTATACCCGAATCATTCTGGATTCGAGGATGGATGAGACCCCAGCCCAAGGGCATCACCGCCCGCTTTCTCACTAGAGAGGCACAAGTATGGGCCCAAATTCTAGCCCACTATGTGCTCCCAAGCACCCATGGCTCTTCTATCATTGCCGAGTTAGCCTTGCTGGTTTGGTGTGTCCTCATTGAGAGACCGGTGTACATTAAACGTCTCATTCGCCAATCTATGGGCCGCATCCACGCTAAGGGGAATCTACCCTTTCCCGCTCTAGTGACCGACTTAGTCACCACAGCTGGTGTTCCCCGAGAGACCAAGGATAGAAGGACCATGCTCTCGACGGATGGAGATGTTGTTCCAAATGGGAGATATCTTTACCCTCCGGCAGACACCGAAGAGCCACACCTACCCGTCCCCATGAGCATCCCCTCTACCTCATCTACACCACCAAAGTCATCCATGCAACGTATAGAGGAACTCCACAAGAAGCTTGACCATTATGAGCGGTGTAATCAACACCGTTACACTTTTGTCAAGAAGCTTCTAAGTTGCCTAGCACCACCTATGGAGGAACCGGAAATTTCCACGTCCACCGGCACCGATAATGCAGAAAGCGATAATGAAGAAGATGATGGACACTCGGAAGCCGATCAACCACTACGTCTCACTCAAGGCACGGAGGACCGTGCCAACTTCTAAGTGTGGGGAGGTCGGTCGGCCGACTGGTCTTCGTAGGTAACACCCGAATAAATTTTGAACCACCTTTGCAAATTAGGATAGATTGCATGTTAGGTTCTCATTTTTGGCATCCTTTGCATGTTAGTTATCTCCTAATAAATTCACTTGGTTAGAGCAATGACTTCTCTCCTAGAAAACTAGAATTTTAGGGCGACCCTACCAATTTTGAAATTTGAAAGTCTTTTGATGCTTAGCTTGTTTAAAGAATGTAATTTGGAGCATGGATTTTGAGCTAAGAACACAAGCAAGTGAGTTTTGAGCCTAATGGTGTGGTTACATCTTATAACCACTTATTTTCCCTTCTTGTGTGTAATTGTTCTCCTCCTACGATTGTGATCTTTGATTTATTTAATTCTATATGTCCATTATTCCCTATACTCATGCATTTATATGATGGAGGCCACCATTTCATTTAGCTCATTTACCCAAATAGCCTTGCGTTTTATCTTCCATTGTTAGCCAATTTGAGCCTACGTTTAACCCACTTTATTCTTGATTTAGCACATTACAAGCCTTAAAGCGGAAAATAATAAAAGTCCTTAATTTGGATCTTTGATTAGCTTAGGCTAGTGTGTGTAACATTTAAGTGTGAGAAATTTTGGGACATTGGTTGAGAAAAAAGGTAATTTTGTATTTTTGTTGTAAATATTGGGAATTGGGTACATGCTCATGTATTGATTAAATGTGTAGACCTTATGCATTGATGTTCTCATATATAGTTTGAAAAAAAAATGATGAGAAAAACAAAAGAAAAGAAAAAAAGAAAAGGAAAAAATAGAAAAGCAAGAAAAGAAAAAGAAAGAAATAAAAAGGGGACAAAATGCCCCAAAGTAATGTTCAATAAAGATCAATGCATATGAGTTGTGAAATGAAAAGAAAATGCATGAGTATGTTAAAAAGTGAAAGAATGGGTAGTTAGGTTAGCTTTAATATTGTATAAGATGTCATAGGTTAGGTGAGAAGTTTAACCTCATCAAAGATTCAAATTTCAAGCTCACTTGACCAAATATGCATCCTTACCTTGACCCTAGCCCTATTACAACCTAAAGAAAAGACCTCATGATACTTGTATGCATGCATGGAGTATATGTTGATTGTTAGAAGAAAAACAAATTTTGGAAAAGCATGAAGTAGGGGAGGATAGACCGAGCGAATAGAGTGCAAATACTTCCGGTGAGGGGTTCGAAGCTCAACTCCATATTCCCGGCTCCCGCGGGCATTTTTCATACAAGTTATGCATATTTCACTTTGATGACTAGAATTGGTAGAGTTCATACATTACCCATCATCTTGCCCTATGTGCATATACATATGTATACTCTAGAAAAATTGAATTGCTCTTGGCCAAGTAGATAGTAGCATACACCGTAGTGCATTCATGTAGGTAGATTGCATCACATGAGCCCTATGCCCTTGTAGTCCTTTGATCTTTTGCTTTCCCTTAGCATGAGGACATGCTATACTTTAAGTGTGGGCAGATTGATAAACACCGTTTTTAGGGTTTATCATGCATAGAATCTAAGGGTTTTATCAATGATCTTCCACACTTATTCATATAAAACTACATCATTTCGTGTCTCTTTTCCATTTTACCTCATAGATGAAAATACGCTTATTTTGCATCAAAATTGAGATATTATAATCCTCCTCTATTACCATTAGATGCCTTGATCTATTTGTTAAGTGATTTCAGAAGTTATAGGGAAAAATGGCCAAGAGGAATGAAGGAAGCATGTTTGAATGGAAGGAGCATAAAACAAATCAAAGAATTGAAGTTTGGACATGCACGCGCACGCGCACCGTGCGCATACGCGTGGATGCGCTCATCCAGAGCCAGCGCAGTTAGTATGCGAAATTGTTACTCCTGGTTGTAAAATTTGTTGTTCGTTCTCTCCCTGGCAATGGCGCCAACAAACTGATGCACAATACCATGGTCCAAACATAACTTCACAACTTCGCACAACTAACCAGCAAGTGCACTGGGTCGTCCAAGTAATAAAACCTTACGTGAGTAAGGGTCGATCCCACGGAGATTGTTGGTATGAAGCAAGCTATGGTTATCTTGTAAATCTCAGTCAGGCGGATATCAAATGGTTATGGAGTTTTCAAAAATAAATAATAAATAAATAGAAAATAAAGATAGAAATACTTATGTAATTCATTGGTGAGAATTTCAGATAAGCGTATAGAGATGCTTTCGTTCTTCTGAACTTCTGCTTTCCTGCTGTCTTCATCCAATCAGTCCTACTCCTTTCCATGGTAAACTTTCTGTAAGGGCATCACCGTTGTCAATGGCTACATCCCATCCTCTTGTGAAAAAGGTCCAAATGCTCTGTCACAGCACGGCTAATCATCTGAGGTTCTCGATCATACTGGAATAGGATTCACCCTCCTTTTGCGTCTGTCACTACGCCCAGCACTCGCGAGTTTGAAGTTCGTCACAGTCATTCAATCCCTGAATCCTACTCGGAATACCACAGACAAGGTTTAGACTTTTTGGACTCTCAAGAATGCCGCCATCAATCTAGCTTATACCACGAAGATTCTGATTAAGAGATCGAAGAGATATTCATTCAATCTAAGGTGGAACGGAAGTGGTTGTCAAACACGCGTTCGTAGGGGAATGATGATGATTGTCACGTTCATCACATTCATATTGAAGTGCGAATGGGTATCTTAGAAGCGGAATAAGTTGAATTGAATAGAGAAACAGTAGTACTTTGCATTAATTCGTGAGGAACAGCAGAGCTCCACACCTTAATCCATGGAGTGTAGAAACTCTACCATTGAAAATACATAATTGATGAAGGTTCAAGCATGGCCGAGAGGCCAGCCCCCAAACGTGATCATTATGATCTAAAGATGAACTAAAAATCATAAGATGTCTAAAAGACTAGTAAAAAGTTCTATTTATACTAAACTAGTTACTAGGGTTTACAGAAATAAGTAATTGATGCATAAATCCACTTCTGGGGCCCACTTGGTGTGTGCTTGGGCTGAGCTTGAAGTGTACACGTGCAGAGGCTTCTTCTGGAGTTGAACGCCAAGTTGTAACGTGTTTTTGGCGTTCAACTCTGGTTCGTGACGTGTTTCTGGTGGTTAACTCCAGACTGCAGCGTATAACTGGTGTTCAATGCCCTTTTGCATTGTCTAAACTCGGCCAAAGTATGGACTATTATATATTTCTGGAAAGCCCCGGATGTCTACTTTCCAACGCAATTGGAAGCGCGCCATATTGAGTTCTGTAGCTCCAGAAAATCCACTTTGAGTGCAGGGAGCTCAGAATCCAACGGCATCAGCAGTCCTTCTTCAACCTCTGAATCTGATTTTTGCTCAAGTCCCTCAATTTCAGCCAGAAAATACCTGAAATCACAGAAAAACACACAAACTCATAGTAAAGTCCAGAAATATAAATTTAACATAAAAACTAATAAAAATATCCCTAAAAGTAACTAGATCCTACTAAAAACCTACTAAAAACAATGCCAAAAAGAGTATAAATTATCCGCTCATCAGCAGTAGAGCCGAGCGAGGAGCCGGCGCGCTTATATGGCTAGGCCATATTCCTTATGACGCTCACACGCACCTTACGCCTGTGCGCAGATCGCAAAAGACACCAGGGACGCGTACACGTGCAGTGCGCATACGCGTCGATGTGTGCACATGATTTTTTAAATGGAACACGTGCCCAGCAATTTCAAGGGGTTCCCAGGCTCTGTTTTGGAGTAGATTTTGGAGGGAAAGCTTAAGAAGACCAAGGATTAGGAGTCTTAGGACAATTAGTCATAATTCTAGATATTTTAGAATGTTAGTTACATTTTGTTTTTAGAGAGAAAAACTCCAACTTCTCTCTAGGTTTTCATTTCCTCCATTGCAAGTTTCCTTTGAATTCTTGGTGAGATCTATTGCTAAGTGACTTTTTGTTATGATACTAGTGTAGATCTACTATTCTTCTACTCTTAATTGATGTTCTTTTGGTTCAATTTCTTAGATCTAGATTTGGTTCACTTTGTTACTTTGAATGTGGATTAATGGATTGTGCAATTTCATTCAACTCCTTAATTGTTGATGATTATTTGGATTAGATAGCTTTAATTCAATTCTCTTCTCTCAATTACATCATGTTTTCCATAATTACCTACTAATTGTTTGTGATAATAACAACCTTAGCTATGGAGTAGATTTCTCTCACTTGGCTTAGGGGTTGAGTCATTAGAGACACTTGAATAGTGGATATCAATTGTAGATTATGAATTGAGAATTGCTAATTAATTTGGAGTACACTAAAGCTAGACTTCCCTAGGGTGAGACTAGGACTTGTGACTCATGTTAGTTAGTCTCACTTGACTTTCCTCCATTGTTAGGGGGTTAACTAAGTGAAGCAACAATCAATTCTTATCATAATTAAAAGAAACTATGATGATGGAACTTCCAATGCTTACCCTTAGCCAAGGCTTTTATCTCAATTAATTATTGTTCACTTTGCTAGCTTGAATTCTTGCACCAATTCTCAAAACCATAAAAGCTTTCCTAATCAATGATGCACATTCTAAAGCAAATCCTAAGGAGAACGACCCGGGATCAATACTCTCGGTCATAGATTTTAGAATTGTTTGATGCGGTATTCGCGTGTTGGTTAGACTATACTCACGATCGGATTCATTACTAGTTTCTAACCGGCATAAGAATATTTCCGTTCATCAATGGCTAATCATCTGTCGGTTCTCACTAGCATCGAAATAGGATCTCTCTATCCTTTTGCACACTGTCACTGCGCCCAACATTCATAAGTTTGAAGCTCTTCACAGTCATCCCTTCCCAGATCCTACTCGGAATACCACAGACAAGCTTTAGACTTTTTGGATCTCAGGAATGCTGCCAATGGTTCTAGCCTATACCATGAAGGTTCTGATCTCAAATTCATATGCTCTATTGTCAGGAGAGACGATGCGAATCGTAGATCAGAGACCCAAGAGAATATACTCCGGCTGTCATCCAATGACTATGTTGAACATCTTGTAGACTGCTTGTGGTTGTCAGGCACGCGGATCTTGGCTAAGCGAGTAATGAAGATAGTGGGTGATTGTCACGGGTCACCCCTTCATTCTGACTTAACTGAATTAAGTACAAGAGTATATCCTGGAGAAAAAGTAGGCGTGAATTGAAAGAAAAACAATAGTAGTTGCATTAATTCATGAAGAACAGCAGAGCTCCGCACCTTAATCTATGAGGTGTAGAAACTCCATCGTAGAAAATACATAAGAGAAAAAGGTCTAGGCATCGCCGAATGGCCAGCATCCCAATTGTAACATCCCAGTCTAAAAGTCTATCAAAAAGTATAAAAGTATGCGAATACAATAGTAAAAAGTGCTATTTATACTAAACTAGTTACTAGGAATTTGATGCCAGGGCATTTTGACCAGTTTCACTGACCTTTTCTTTACTGTTTTAGGGTAGTTTCATGCATTTTCTTAGGAAATAAGCAAGTTTTGGGTGGAATTTCACTTACATCTTGATTTAAGCATACATTGTGTACGTTACATGATTTCATGGGAATTTTGCATGAATTAGATGAGAAATTGGATGATGCACGTCTCATGATGTAGATTAGAACTTTGATGCACTTTATTGCTTGATTTCAGGACAAAGGAAGCAAGAAAGAACCACGTTAGCAGCCACGTTAGTCTAACTAACGTGACCACTAACGTGGAATGGGAGCTAGCTTGCAACGTTAATGAGAAAAGTAATCGCCAATAACGTCCTCGAAGCCATCATAGCCACGTTAAGAGTCACGTTAAATAAGTTAACGTGAACTCTAACGTGGAAGAAAGAAACTGGAGCTAACGTTAGTGACACTCACCTTTGTCACTAACGTTGGACCAAGCTCATATTGGCCACGTTAGCTTCCACGCTAACTTAGTTAACGTGGACTCTAACGTTGGGAAGTAAAAGAATGGCCAACGTTAGTGACACCCACCATTGTCACTAACGTTGGAATAAGCCACCTTGAGCTATGTTAACTCCCACGTTAACTTAGTTAACGTGGAGGTTAACATAGAGAAAGCAAACAATCGCCAACGTTAGTGACACTCACCGTTGTCACTAACGTTGGAATGAGCCACAATGAGCCACTATGAGCCACGTTAACTCCCACGTTAACTTAGTTAACGTGGAAGCTAACGTTGAGGATAGGATGATGAGCCAACGTTAGTGACACTCACCTTTGTCACTAACGTTGGAGATGGCTATCAATACCACGTTAGAAGCCACGTTAACTTAGTTAACGTGGACTCTAACGTGGGAAGTAGGGGCATCTTGGAACGTTAATGACAAAGGTAAGTGTCACTAACGTTCTCGAAGAATTGGCAAGCCTACGTTAAGAGCCACGTTAACTAAGTTAACGTGAACTCTAACGTAGGGGAAGGGAGGACTCTCAACGTTACTGGAAAAGGTGAGTCCCAATAACGTGTGCGAAGGACCAAGAGGCTACGTTAGTGGTCACGTTGGTGCCACTAATGTTGAAGTTAACGTGGATCATCCCTGGGTGAGGAACGTTAGTGAAAAAGGTGATTGTCACTAACGTTCTCGAACCCACACTATCACTTAACGTTAATGCCACTAATGTCCTGAGCTAAAGACCCTGCCTACTTCACACTTTTTCTCTGCAAGTAAAGCTAAGCCCACTGCAGAAGATAACTGCTTCAAACTCAAGATCCAAAGGCCCATATCCAAGACTTGAAGAATCAACTAGAAGATCAGAAGAGTAATATATATAGGGGTAGTTTTGAATTAGAAAGCAGCTTTGGAGAGTGAGGAATTTTGAGAACTATTCTCTGTAATATTTTACTTTCTCTGCACTTCTAGTTTTACTTTTCATAATGTATTTTCCATCTTTGTTTTCGATTTCCAGAGCTATGAACAACTAAACCCCTTTCATTTGGTTAGGGAGCTCTGTTGTAATTTGATGGATCAATATTAGTTTTCATTATTCTTCTTCTATCTTTTCTCTTGATTTTACTAGAAAGCTTTCAATCTTTATTCAATTGGGTAGTTATCTTGGAAAAGAAGCTATTCATACTTGGATCTCTTCTGAACCTTGGAAGATGAATGAAGAGATCATGCTAGAAATACTTTCTCATGTTGGACCAAATTGGGGTTGGATGGATATGGTGATTATAATTCTACCGACACTTGATTTGGAAATGCATGTGGTATAATCAGTGACCATACTTCATCTCTTCTCATGAGCAATTGACCAAGGAATTGGCTATTAATCAAGATTTGAGAGATTGAATTACAAGGAATTGTAATTCGATCACTTAAGATTGCCAAGGAGATCAATGAACGCATTGATTGAGGAAGAGATGAAAATGAACTTGATCCGGAGAATGCATCATCTCCTAAGCCCAATGAATTCCCCATTTCTGATCTTACCCATTCTCTTTAATTTCTGCAATTTACTTTTATGAGAATCTTTCCCATTCCCATTTAAGATTCTGCAATTTACTTTCCGCCATTTACATTCACCTCTTTATTTCCAGGAATTTACATTTTCTGCTATTTACTTTCACGCCATTTAATTTTCTGCAAATCTCAAATCAAATTCTGCTTCGCTCAACTAGAACATTCCTCTAATTAAAGTTGCTTGACCAATCAATCCCTGTGAGATTCGACCTCACTCTATTGTGAGTTTTTACTTGACGACAATTCGGTATACTTGCCGAAGGAAAATTGTTGAGAGACAAGTTTCCGTGCTATCATGTTTTTGGCGCCGTTTCCGGGGATTGATTTTGTATCAACAATGATTATATTGGAGGATAACTAGATTGATCATTTTTCTTTTCTTTGATTTAAGTTCATTTGAGTAATTTACTTTCTGTTCAGTTATTATCTTCCCTTTCCCTTACCCATTTTCTTCGTTATTTACCATTCAGTTCACTAACACACTAACCGTTTGATATATTACATCACTCACACTAACAACATTTCTAACAAGAAACACTTTCTGCATACGTTTCCTTGCTTGTGCCTTGTTGGGTGTATGACAGGGAGAAGAAGCGGGGCTTCAACTTCCTTTGATTCTGAACCAGAGAGGACTTCCTTAGATTAAGGAGGGAAGCAAGAGGAATGAGAGTAGTGGGTGCTGAGGAAAAGGAAGAGTACTTTGAACCAGACATGGAGGAGAATATGGAGAACCATCATGAAGAAGAGGCTCACAACCATGGCAGAGAAGGTCTAGCAAATCATGCTGGGCAAGAGAGAAGAGTTCTAGGCTCTTACATCAACCCAAACCCAGGAAACTGTGGGAGTAGCATCCAAAGGCCAACCATACATGCCAACAACTTTGAACTAAAGCCACAGCTCATCACCCATGTTCAGAATAACTGTTCATTCGGAGGAGGCATTCAAGAAGACCCCAATCAACATCTAACCACCTTCCTGAGGATATGCGATACTGTGAAGTCCAATGGTGTTCATCCTGATACCTATAGACTACTTTTGTTTCCCTTCTCACTCAAGGACAAGGCATCCAAATGGCTAGAGTCCTTCCCAAAGGAGAGTTTAGCAACCTGGGAAGATGTGGTGAATAAATTCCTGGCAAGATTTTATCCTCCCAACGGATCAATTGGTTGAGAGCTGAGGTACAAACATTCAGGCAGCAAGATGGTGAGACTCTATACGAAGCATAGGAGAGGTTCAAGGACCTGACAAGAAGGTGCCCACCAGATATGTTCAATGAATGGGTGCAGCTACACATTTTCTATGAAGGCCTTTCTTATGAATCAAAGAAGGCAGTAGACCACTCATCAGGGGATCTCTGAACAAGAAGAAGACCATTGAAGAAGCCATAGATGTCATTGAGACTGTAGCAGAGAATGACTATTTCTATGCTTCTGAAAGAGGCAACACTAGAGGAGTGATGGAGCTAAACAATGTGGATGCACTGCTGGCCCAAAACAAGCTTATCACCAAGCAGCTGGCTGACCTCACCAAGAAGATGGAGAGGAACCATGTAGCAGCAATCACCACCTCATCAGCAACCCAAGAGGGAGTGAATGTAGAGGCAGAGGATGAGCAAGAACAAGCTAACTACATTGGAAACTCACCCAGGCATAACCATGACCCATACTCCAAGACCTACAACCCTGGATGGAGGAATCACCCAAACTTTGGGTGGGGAAATCAACAAGATCAAGGCCAAGATCAGAGACGTCACAACCCTAACAACCATGCAGCTCACCAACATTCCACACAGAGATCATATCAACACCACCCTAACAACACCTCTTCACATCCATACCAAGGCCAAAATGGCCCTTCTCATCCCTCCACTCTCAACTCACCATCATCTGAAGATAGACTATCCAGAATCGAGACTCTACTTGAAGGCATAAGCAAAGAGATTCAAGATAACAAGGTGTTCAAAGAGGAGGTGCGAGCCTGTATCAAGAACCAGGGAGACACCATCAAGAGGCTGGAATTTCAAGTGGATACTTATCTGAGAAGATTCCCAAACCTACTGATGGGTTTCCAAGTGACACAGAGAAAAATCCAAGAGGTGAAGCAAAGAAAGTCAGATGGGAAGATTGCAAGATGGTGACTATAAGTGATAAGGAGACTGAGGAAGAGCTGAACAACCCATCAGAACAACCTAAAGACACTTCAGCAGGAAAGCAGGGGGAGAATCATCAAGAAACCACAATTACACAGAAAGAGCTGACACAGAAGGAGCTGCTGAGGCTCTATGCACCCTTTCCCCAATTACTAAATGGCTGTGTGGAGAAGAGAATATACTCAAGGTTCATTGACATATTTGCATCTCTCCATGTAAACATACCATTCATCAAGGCCCTCCAACAAATGCCCTCATACATTAAGTATATGAAGGAGCTGCTGACCAGGAAAAGCTCACTCAAGGGAGGACAAACCATAGTGATGAACAAGAAGTGCAGTGCTCTCATTCAACCAGAGTTGCCTAAAAAAAGGAAGGAACCAGGGAGTTTTTACATCCCCTGTGCCATAGGAGAAACAATGTTTGATAAAGGACTCTGTGATCTGGGAGCAAGCATCAACTTAATGCCTTTATCCCTTATGAAGAGGCTGCAGATCAATGAGATAATGCCCACAGATGTAGTCATCAGGTTGGCTGACAAAACTCAAAAACAAGCAGTGGGAGTAGTTGAAAATGTGCTGGTGAAGGTTGGAAAATACTTTCTGCCCACAGACTTTGTCATCTTGGACATGGAAGAGAGTCACCTCCACCCAATCAATTGGGAAGACCATTCCTAGCTACAGCCCGAGCACTTATAGATGTGGAGCGAGGGGAGCTAATTTTGAGGATCCATGACGAACAACTCACCTTCAATGTTTTCAACCTGTCACAAGAAACAGATCAAGAGAACAAAGAACCAAGCAAAGATCACAGTAAGATACTGAAGGAAGAAACAAGCAGTGAAGCACAACCAGTACATCTGGGAATCTCCTTAGTTGAGGAACAAGGCAATCAGCAGCTGTCACAGCAAAAAGAAAATCAGGAGGAACCTAAACCACCAGAGCTATATGAGACCAGCAACAAAACCTATTTGGAAGAGGAGGTCACAAAGAGCAAGGCAACATCAAAAGGAACAAAGAAGAAGGTACCAAGGAGGTGGAGGAACAAGAAGATCCCTACAGAGGACTTCTCTCCAGGGGATAAAGTAATCTCAGCTTACTTCCCAGCCATTCCCTCCGATCTCCCCACCATCCCATCTTAGCTACCTAAAGTTTTTACCATCAACAGAGTCCTCTCCTTGGAACACGTGGAGATCCTTGATGAAGCCAATGGAGATAGATTTACTACAAGGGGGGAGGACTTGAAGCACTACCAACCACCCTGATAAAGGCAGAACGTCAAGCTAGTGACGCTAAAGAAGCGCTTCATGGGAGGCAACCCATGTTTTACATGCTTTTAAAAATAGTTAATAAATCAAGGTTCATAAAATTCAAATCAACTTGATATGCACTTGAATGAATCATTGTGTGCAACATATAGTGAGGAACAAGTTTGGTGTTCAAGGCACACTAAGAGAACATGAATGTAACCCACATCATGTCACTCTTAGGAGCCTTGAACAAATCTTTTACACCACATGGCACCAAACTAAGTTTGGTGTTGCCAATGTTGCATACATGGATATTCAGTTAATCAGTTGGTTGGCATTCATGAATACTACTTAGTTAGATACAAAAAAAAACTAAAAAAAAGTGGTAGTGGTTCCCATTTTTTATTTTGCCACCACTATCCACACAATTAATAATTACACTTTTTTTGTTTTGTAGGAAAACTGATGGACAATAGAAAGGAAGATTCGGCTACCACAAAAGGAGAGTATTTCACACGTGTCTCAAGGGGGAATACATTGGAAAATGTTGCCATGCAAAAATTGAAAGAATGAGACCCTTGGAGACCGAACCAATCTCCTTCATAAAGATGGGGATCCTTGTGCTCATCCTATGCTAAAACCCCATCCGTTCATCACACAACCACCCCATCAATCTAAACCTTTCATTCACTTACCACTTCCTTATATAAGTGATTTTAGTCCGTACCCCTTCTACATTCGAAATTCCCATCCTTTATACTCCACATTCCAACAACCACTTCTTCAAACCTCTCATTCTCGAAATCCAACACCTTCACATAGCCAAAATCACTGATGGCATCATCAAGCTCTAAAAGAAGAAAGAGAAAGGAGCCATTGGAGCAACGCCCTTTCGATGAAAAGAAATTTAGAACCCTTCACCATGCGTTATAGTATGGGTGGATGGTTGATAAAGAGATCATATATGAGCTAGGATTTCAAGTCAGAAAGACTGAGTGCCCTGAAATCATAAAGAAGGTGGAAAAGAGAAGATGGGAGCTCATCACTGATCCGGTCACTAAGGTAAATGCAAATATTGTAAGAGAGTTTTATGTAAATGCTGTCCGATATGATAAGGCAGATGAGTCTTACACAAGTTTTGTAAGAGGAAAGACCGTGGATTTCAGTCCCATGAGCGTCATGAGGACATTAAAGTTACGGTCTATACCGTTTGAGGAAGAGAGCTATCATTCAAGAATTGATAACAGCCCCAATTATGACCAGATTGTGCAAGATATATGTGTACCAGGCGTTGACTGGGTGCGAGATTCCGAAAGGAAACCCAAGTTCATTAAGAGAGGGGACCTCACTCCCGAAGCAAAGGGGTGGTTCAAAATTGTAAGGAGATCCATCCTCCTCGCCGGGAACAACTCAGAGGTGAATCTCAAGAGAGCCACAATGGTGCACTGTATACTCAAAGGAGGAGAGATCAAGGTTCATGAACTCATAGCCCAAGGCATCAGGAAGAGGGCCGAGAATAGCAATTCTAGAGGAAAGTTAGGCTACCCTAGCACTATTTTCCGACTATGCGACAGGGCTGGGGTGGTGTTTGAAGATGAAGACCCCGAGTGGATAAAAGTGGGCATTCCAATTACGGTCCGACGGATGAATGTTGTTGCATCTCCCCTACCTCAACGGAAGCCTAGGAAGAGGCCAGCCCATCAAGTAGTAGAAGGACAAGACCTAGAAGAGCAAGCCCCAGCCACCTTGAACATGCACCAATTACAAGAAGCTATTGATGGCTTATCTAGGCAATATTGGGAAAATCAAGAGGCACAGAAGGAGCTCCATCTACAAATGATGAACCGCCAAGAAGAATCATTTTCTAGATGGACGAATCAACAAGGGGAGTGGCAGAAGCAAATGATGGAGCAGCAATTGGAACAAGGAAAACAATGGGGTGAATCTTTCCACAGGATAGAACAAAGGCAAAATGAACAACAAGAATCTGTCCAGAAGCTAATCAACATCCAAGCACATCAAAGTGCACACATACATGAGATGCATCGAAAACAAATAGAACAAGCAGAACTCTTTGACGAGCACAGGGCATTCTCTGAAGGGGTTTACATGAGTGAAAGTGGAAATCATGTAAACATGCTAGCAAGGCTTGGATACTTAGTTGGACAGCTACCTAATATACATCCGGGAATCACAAAATATGACGAAGTGAAGGATGAGTTAGCACGAGAAGAAAGAGTAAGGGTTGAGAAGAGTCATGAATCAGTAAAGAAGGTACTTGAAGACTGGAAAAGAGCCAGACTAGCACGGATGCAAGGAAGCACAAGTAGACACAAAGAGGACAAACAAGAAGGAGAGCAAGGGCAACCCCATGAGTAAAAGGTGGTGGAGTTCCCTCATTGTCCCATCTTTTTCAAGTTTTAAATAAGAAAAATCATGTATGAAATAGAAAATGCTTCCATGGTAGTTTAGGATTTTCAATTCTATTTTTAGTATTCTCATTGCTTAGGTCTGTGATTGCTCGTCAAATTGCCTGTTTTCAATTCCATCTTGCTTATTGTGTTGCTTGCCTCCTTTTAAATCAAATAAAAAGAGAATGTGTGTTATCAAAGACCAGAGTGGAGTTCATATTGTGGAGTAAGTTCCTAATTTTGTGGTGTGGTCATAGATTAGCTAAGTTGGTTCACCAACAAGGTGGGAAGACAACTATCTGTCCGGAATCATATGCTTGAGGCACACCCTATGAAACTAACTAAATAACAAGATCCCAATAAGAAAGAAGGAAAAAAAGAAAAAGAGTAAGAAATAAGGCTAGGCACCAAGGGTTGAATCTTGAGGCAAGTGTCTGTGGTGCTCCTGTGTAAGGGATCTACTTGGATGAATAAGCTCTTAGGGGTGCCTTATCACTTGGTAACTTGGGATTAACTAACTCGGGGTTATCAGCTGAAAGTCCACTATCAAGAGTAACCCTTGCTACAGAACACTTAGTAACCCAAAGAGGTGCTGGACACCAAGGTCTCAAGAAAGAAAATAAACAAACCATGTGCCTGTGGTGTGTATGTATGGGGGACAGAGACTTGAGGGAGTAAGTCCTTAGGGGTGTCTTAACACCTTGCACCTTGAACCAACTGGTTCGGGAGTGCTGGCTGAAAGCTTATCTTAAAGAGTCGCCCCTTTACAGAGCATCTAGTTTAAGAACTCAAATAAGCCCTGAAATGACAAAAAGGATCAGAGAATAAGAGTCTCATAGGGTGCAGTCAAGTGAGCATTCCAGGACATGATAAAGGTCTGAAAGCCAGTGAAGGAATGAACCTAAGTTGCTATGCATGAAACCACCATAAAACCAAGGACATAACTTCCACGATAATGACTCACTTCTCTTGGCATTTTATTCATCATTCTCTTGTTCCAGTACTTGCTTAAGGACAAGCAAGCTTTAAGTTTGGTGTTGTGATGCCAAGGCATTTTGGCCAGTTTCACTGACTTTTTCTTTACTGTTTTAGGGTAGTTTCATGTATTTTCTTAGGAAATAAGCTAGTTTTGGGTGGAATTTCACTTACATCTTGATTTAAGCATACATTGTGCACTTTACATGATTTCATGGGAATTTTGCATGAATTAGATGACAAATTGGATGATGCATGTCTCATGATGTGGATTAGAACTTTGATGCACTTTATTGCTTGATTTCAGGACAAAGGAAGCAAGAAAGAACCACGTTAGCAGCCACGTTAGTCTAACTAACGTGACCACTAACGTGGAATGGGAGCTAGCCTGCAACGTTAATGAGAAAAGTAATCGCCAATAACATCCTCGAAGCCATCATAGCCCACGTTAAGAGTCACGTTAACTAAGTTAACGTGAACTCTAATGTGGAAGAAAGAAAGTGGAGCTAACGTTAGTGACACTCACCTTTGTCACTAACGTTGGACCAAGCTCATATTGGCCACGTTAGCTTTCACGTTAACTTAGTTAACGTGGACTCTAACATTGGGAAGCAAAAGAATGGCCAACGTTAGTGACACCCACCATTGTCACTAACGTTGGACTAAGCCATCTTGAGATACGTTAACTCCCACGTTAACTTAGTTAACGTGGAAGTTAACGTAGAGAAAGCAAATAATCACCAACGTTAGTGACACTCACCTTTGTCACTAACGTTGGAATGAGCCACAATGAGCCACTATGAGCCACGTTAACTCCCACGTTAACTTAGTTAACGTGGAAGCTAACGTTGAGGATAGGATGATGAGCCAACGTTAGTGACACTCACCTTTGTCACTAACGTTCTCGAAGAATTGGCAAGCCTACGTTAAGAGCCACGTTAACTAAGTTAACGTGAACTCTAATGTAGGGGAAGGGAGGACTCTCAACGTTACTGGAAAAGGTGAGTCCCAATAACGTGTGCGAAGGACCAAGAGGCAACGTTAGTGGTCACGTTGGTGCCACTAACGTTGAAGTTAACGTGGATCATCCCTGGGTGAGGAACATTAGTGAAAAAGGTGATTGTCACTTAATGTTAACGCCACTAACGTCCTGAGCTAAAGACCCTGCCTACTTCACACTTTCTCTCTGCAAGTAAAGCTAAGCCCACTGCGGAAGATAACTGCTTCAAACTCAAGATCCAAAGGCCCATATCCAAGACTTGAAGAATCAACTAGAAGATCAGAAGAGTAATATATATAGGGGTAGTTTTGAATTAGAAAGAAGCTTTGGAGAGTGAGGAATTTTGAGAACTATTCTCTGTAATATTTTACTTTCTCTGCACTTCTAGTTTTACTTTTCATAATGTATTTTCCATCTTTGTTTTCGATTTCCAGATCTATGAACAACTAAACCCCTTTCATTGGGTTAGGGAGCTCTGTTGTAATTTGATGGATCAATATTAGTTTTCATTATTCTTCTTCTATCTTTTCTCTTGATTTTACTAGAAAGCTTTCAATCTTCATTCAATTGGGTAGTTATCTTGGAAAAGAAGCTATTCATACTTGGATCTCTTCTGAACCTTGGAAGAGGAATGAAGAGATCATGCTAGAAATGCTTTCTCATGTTGGACCAAATTGGGGTTGGATGGATATGGTGACTATAATTCTACCAACACTTGATTTGGGAATGCATGTGGTATAATCAGTGACCATACTTCATCTCTTCTCATGAGCAATTGACCAAGGAATTGGCTATTGATCAAGATTTGAGAGATTGAATTACAAGGAATTGTAATTCGATCACTTAAGATTGCCAAGGAGATCAATGAACGCATTGATTGAGGAAGAGATGAAAATGAACTTGATCCGGAGAATGCAACATCTCCTAAGCCCAATGAATTCCCCATTTCTGATCTTACCCATTCTCTTTAATTTCTGCAATTTACTTTTATGAGCATCTTCCCCATTCCCATTTAAGATTCTGCAATTTACTTTTCGCCATTTACATTCAGCTCTTTATTTCCAGCAATTTACATTTTCTGCTATTTACTTTCCTGCTATTTAATTTTCTGCAAATTTCAAATCAAATTCTGCTTCGCTCAACTAGAACATTCCTCTAATTAAAGTTGCTTGACCAATCAATCCCTGTGGGATTCGACCTCACTCTATTGTGAGTTTTTACTTGATGACAATTCAGTATACTTGCCGAAGGAAAATTGTTGAGAGACAAGTTTCCGTGCTATCAGAATTACAGAAAATAAGTAACTAAGTGCAGATAGTGCAGAAATCCACTTCCGGGACCCACTTGGTGTGTGCTTGGGCTGAGCATTGAAGCTTTCACGTGCATAGGCCATTCTTGGAGTTAAACCCCAGCTTGGGTGCCAGTTTGGGCATTTAACTCGAATTCTGGTGCCAGTTCTGGCGTTTTACTCCAGAAAAGGGTCTCAGGTGGGCGTTTGAACGCCGGTTTAGGCCATCAAATCTCGGACAAAGTATGGACTATTAAACATTGATGGAAAGCCCAAGATGTCTACTTTCCAAACCAATTGATAGCGCGCTAATTGGGCTTCTGTAGCTCCAGAAAATCTACTTCGAGTGCAGGAGGGTCAGAATCTAACAGCATCTGCAGTCCTTTCTCAGCCTCTGAATCAGATTTTTGCTCAGGTCCCTCAATTTCAGCCAGAAAATACCTGAAATCACAGAAAAATACAAAAATTCATAGTAAAGTCCAGAAATGTAATTTTTGCATAAAAACTAATAAAAATATAATAAAAAGAAACTAAAATATACTAAAAACTATATAAAAACAATGCCAAAAAGGGTATAAATTATCCGCTCATCAATATCCTCATTGAAGCTTCCATTCCCTACAACATAGTTGAAACCATACTCATAGCCAAAGTGATGAGAATTCATAATTGCAAGAGAAAACAAAAGCTAACAAAATATGCAACAAAGTCCTAAACCTAACAAAAACTAACAAACAAGCAAAAGGCAAACATATTCACAATATTCACATATGAACAATAGCCAATAATATAACACCATTACGATTCCCCGGCAATGATGCCAAAAACTTGAAAGAGCAAAGCCATCGGTTAAGAATTTCTTCTTGGTAAAAGAGAAATAACCTTCTTGCAAGTATAGTTCTCAACCCCTCAATCAAAGTTTTAATAAGTGGTTGTCACATGTACAAACCCTAATAAAATTTAACCGAAGTAGTCAAACCTCAGGTCGTCTCACAAGGAATTGCAATGAAGTGATCAATTATTGGCTATAAAGAACAAAGGGTTTGATTTATAAATTTGCGAGAAACGTAAATAACAAGAACTAATAAAGGAATGAAAAGAACTCTTTGCTAAGACATGGGAAATTGAGATCACCATCCTTGTCAACAAACCATATATTGACAATTATGAGGGACGTACCCATTTAGTCTACCTCTAAGCTTTAAGTACGTACAATGCAACACCCTACCATACAGAGTCTTATGCTTAAGTCATAAAACAGAGGTGGCAATGTATTACAACCTCTAAAATAAAAATTTAGTATATGTTGTAATGTGAAGAATGTTTATAACTAGGAGCCTTTGAAGAAAAAGGGGTAAAACAAAATCGTGAATTGAAAATCGCAACACTCCAATCGATAACGTAACGAATAAAGGATAAGCTAATGCAAGAATATATACAAAAGAGTGCCAAAAGCATGAATATCAAAACTCAAGATCCAGTTGCAAAGATAACTGGTTTGAGCATAGAAGTATATACATACATATATAAAGTAAGGAACCCAAAAGAAACCCAAATGATGAAAATACAAAGCCTGTTCTCCAAAATAACCTCTAAGAGGAGTCAACACATTATGTATTTATTTAGTGGAGATAATAAGTATCTAAGCAAAAACATAAAACTAAAGTAAAGTCCCAAGAACCAAGGATATTCGCTAATCCAGAAGTCTCCAGCATGCCTCAGTGAGGAGCCTCACGTCCTGCATCTGAAAACTACAAAATCTGCATGGGTGAGAACCGAAGGTTCTCAGTATGGTAACAGTGCCCACATATCTAACATGTAATGTCCTGGGAAAGCCGAAGGCAATCCAAGAACATCCAACAGATAAATCAAAGCTTATAAATAGACTAAACCATAAATGGCAACTGACTAAGGATCCTCAGTCTAACTAATACTTCCCTTTCCAAATCCTTCAGACCTCCCAACCACCATCAGTAATATAATATCACAAACACAATTATATCAGACAAGGAGATATACAAATAGGAAACAGATACGTCATTTAGACAATTAGCGAGTAATATGCAGTCAAATAGGCATTCCAAACAATTCACATAATATGCATATGATGTATGCCTATCCTAATGGCTGATGAGTCTCATTTGTCGGTTATAAAGCCAACCCGACAAGTCCTGGTAGCTAGCCATTAGACTGTCCCTCTGTCGTGCATCCCCAACTCGAGTTATCCATAACATAAATCATAAATCATATCCAACATCCTCACTGGTGTATATTCACAGGAGCGAGCTCGTCTGGAACTTTCATAGTGTTCGGCCACACTTCCGACATAGGGTCAGCAGAGTATCGAGTCTCCACCTAGAGCACGTGGTAGCTAGCCACTGCTTTCTCCCAGGGAAACTCGTATCTCAGATAGTGGAAGTGCAACATTCACATTTCATTCAATAAGCATATATGCAATTATACTCAGCCATAATTCAATAATAGCTCAGCCATAATTCGGCATTAACTCAGCCATCCGGCTCATAATTCAATCCACAACTAACCAATTTATTAAGAATTACAGCCCTTCATCTCATGGCATATAAAGCACTTCCACCACCATCCTTCATATCTCATACAATCATCTTTGATCATCATTGATCATTGATTCTCCCCTTTCTTCATTCACAAGTTACCACATTTTCAGGCTCCTTCCTATTGCTAGGCATGTCATAAGGATTTAAGACATAAGGGGTGAGATCGGAGGCTTAGAAGTGTGAAATTTGGCATTGAAAACTCAAGAATTAACCTTGGGGAGAAAACAGGGTCATGCGTGCACGTCACCCATGCGCACGCATGGATGGAAGGAAAGTAAAGTGACGCCTGCGCGTCAGCCACGCGTATGCGTGGGTGCCTTTTGTGCCCCACACCCAAAACCAGCACAATTCCCGCACAACTCTCGGGAACTTTGGCTGGGCACTTGAATCGACACATCAATGCGTACACGTCAGCCAGGTGCATGCGTGGGTAGTGAACATTTGAAAATGACGGGTGCGCGTCGGCCACGCGTACGTGTGGGAGTGCACTCTACCAAAAATTTTACTAAGTTAAAAGCTGCACAATTCACAATTTCAAACCCGAATCTTCCGACAGGCATAACTTCTCCGTTTCAAATCATTTTTCACCCGTTCTTCAAACAGCATCAACATCCCAAATCCAGTTTTATTTCTAAACAAGTTTGGAACAATTCACTTATCAAATTGAATTACGAAAAATAAGAGAGTATGAAATAAATACTTATTATGCAGTAATGGAGAATATTTTGGGGTTTTGGAGATGTTTTGTCTTCTGAATTTCAACTTTTCTCTTGTATTCCTCTTCACTCATGCATGCAAAAGTGCAAAGTGTAACAACCCCGATTTTCGAGTACGCGAGATCTTTTCTGAAAGTACGAATTTCTCCGGAAGATCAGTAAGGGGAAAACCTTTGATATATCATCAAGTATCTCAATCCTCATTTTCATAATGTCATCTTTAAGTTAGAACCTTTTCCGAGACAAGCTCGATAATGCGATCGCGAAGAACCTAGTTTTTGAACCGTATCGGTTAGGAGTTTTGATTCGATTTTCTGTAAATAGTCTTAGTTTGACAAACCGGACCCGCTTTATGAGATAAGAGAGATAATAGGATGATATTATCATTATATTAGTATTAGAAGCTTCTTGAATGATATTATAAGATTACCTGATCAATTTTAGTTAAAAACAGAAAAACCAGTTTAACCGAGTTCACAATTTACTGGTGCAGCTTAGCACCAGCACTCTCTGATGACTTTAGGAATGCTAAGGCCTCATTATTCATGTTTTATTCTCATAATAAATATGTTACTAGTGTCATTTATGCTAGTAGCTCAGAAAATAATTTTTAGAGATGTTTTTGCAAGTGTTCCGATACATCTAGTTTTAGTAGTTATACACCTGAGATATTTTAATATTATTTTAATCCACCTCCAAGCCAACCAATCACAACACACCTACACCCCCAAAACCCCCAAGGCTGGCTCATTTTCACTTTGTGGCCAAAAATAGGTAGAGAGAAAATGAGAGAAAAGTTCTTACTTCCAAATCTTCAAAGCTTGATTTCTACGGAACTAAAACTCAAATCAAAATTCCAATCCGACCAAAATGATCCTCTCTTCTTTCTCTACATGATCATATGACTTATCAAGGCTGGGATCAAGGTGAGTTGGCTGCACCATCTCTCTTTTGATTCGGTTTCAAGGAAACATGCTTAAATATGTGTTTTCTTGATGTGATTTAGGAGGAAAAAGTGCTTAAGGACCACCTGAAAGTTTGATTGAATTAGGAGCAGAAAAACCAGGTAGGGTGTCACGAAATTAATCTTGATTATTTGTGTTTGAGTTGTGTGAATGTTGTATAAATTGGCTGTGCTAAAAATTGGTTGCATATATGATTGATTCTTGGTGAAAATTTGGTGAAATTTTGATGAAATTTGATGAAATTCAAGCTTTAAAGTTCATGTTCTTGGGCAGCTGGAAAAACGAAACCCTAAGCTTAAATTGAGGTTCAATTTGTGTTAAAATCATGTAGAAAAGATGGGGTTTTAGTGGCTGCTAATTTATTATGAATTATAGTAAAAATCGGTTGCCGAAAAGACTGAAAAACGGGTAAAAACAGAGAAAGAATCTGAAGAATTTATGAAGAACATGAAGAACACTTTGAGTGTGATGAAGAACAGTGAAGAACAGGCCTTAGATCTTAAAAAGGGCAAGGAAGTAAAATTTTTGGTGTTTAAGGGGTTGCTTGGTAATTTCTGAAAGTTAGGGTGGTAAAAGTAGAAATATTAAAAGTTACGGGTGGTAAAAAGTGAATTTTAAAGGTTAAATGTAAAAGTAAGTTAATTTTCGAAAATTTAATGATAAAATAATAAAAAATAATAAAATATTAAATAATAATATTTAATTTAAAATAATATTTTAATAAAAATAATAAAATAATGCAGAAAAGGCAGTTTTCTGTAAAAGCTTTAGAAAGACAACTTTAAGCGCAGAATCTCATAATTACCTTCATAAAACACTTAGAGAGTTGTAAAAACATATTAGTGAGGCAAAGATGAATAAAATATAAAAAGTTGAAGAAAAGATAAAAAATCGAAGAAAAAGTCTGTAAAGTTTTAATGACAGAAAAACAGACAGAGACTAGTGAACGAATTAGGGCAACATAGTTAGTCCTGGAATTGCGAATAGGGTTAGGTATTATATGAAAAGTTAAACTATTTCAGTATAGACTTAATGAACCTATACTTGGGATAGGCTAACTGTTCATACCGAAATTTACATAAGCTTTAAATACATACGTTAAACAGAAAAATCAGAGCAGAGTAGAGAAACACAGAAAACAGAGTAACCAGAGTAAAGTAAAGAGATGAAGAGAAAAAGAGTAATATAGATACAGATGAAAAGAGTAATCAGAGAAAAGAAAAGAGATACAGAGAATAGAGTAATTAAAAGAGAGTAAAGAGATACAGAGAAAAGAGAAACCAGAACAGAGTAAAGAGATATAAAGAGAAGAGTAATATAATAAAGAGATATTTATATATATTAGTTGCTTGATGCAACCCAGAGCTATATTTATATATATATATATTAGTTGCTTGATGCAACCCAGAGTTATATTTAATATATATTAGTTGCTTAATGCAACCTAGAGCTTCTGTAGGGAAACTAAGTCACCTACAGCTATTTTCCGCTTCCCCAGAGTAGAGCAGAGTATATATATATATATATATTTTTTTTTTCCTGCAGTAAGCAGAGGCTGTCTCAAATGAGCGGCTATTATTATATGCGCATTTATTTAGGAACGGAAAATCGTATTCGGAAAATCGGGATTACTCGTGACCGGATAAATGTCGGGATTGCGAGCAGCCAACCGACACATGAGCTCATGGCCTGTACTAGGGCTAGACATGCATTATTCTTGTCTGCGCATCACTCTCTGTTGCATTCTTTTTTGTGTGTGATCTATTTCTTTATGTTTGTTTGTTCGAGTGCTATGTCTATGCTTTATCTTCTTGTATTCTTCTGCTTGTGTTCTGTTCTTTGTTTTTCTATCTATTTTTAACCTCTGTTTACTACATTACTGTATTCTATTATCTATCTGCTAATCGAAAATGAATAAATGAACGTAACTAACAACCCTGACCATACTAAAAACTCCCCAGTTCTTACCCCTTCTCTCCCTTCCTCCCCCTCAGATGGAGACGGGCGTGATCTTCTATGAGTTCGAGGACCCTTACGTCTACGAGGATCCGGTACATCACAGTTACTTCATCATGGGATTGGTGCCTCGTATTAGACGATATGCGTTACCTAATCGAGCTTTTCAACATCCTCTGTCTAGCCCGCATTTTGACCCTGATGCTCCTTACGACTTTCCCTTATCCTGGTTACATCCTGACGCACCTGGACATCCTTTTCCTGATGATCCTGAGCACCCTATACCAGCTCAACCTTTGAATGAGGCGGTACCTGAGCCTATCATTCCTGATGAGCCTGAGTTAGCTGGTGACTACGTACCTGTGATACCACCAGAGTGGGATTTTCCCCCTGAGCCGATCCCCGACTTGCCACAGCCTGATGAGCCGGCACTACCGGACGGTGGAGTGGCTCCTATAAACGCGAACGGACCTGTGCTCGCGAATGGTTTTGTACATAGTGACAGCAGTGTTTCTGGTGGATCTGAGGGTATAGCTGTAGCTGCGGACGATGAGGAGGAGGAGGATCCTGAGATAGAGATAGAGCAGGATGAGGAGATGGACGAGCCTCACGGCAATTCTCCTAACGGCCATGTGTAAATATAGTTTGACTGCGGAAGGGGCATTCTTTTGATGACACTCTAGTCTGACATTATCTGATTGTTAGTCTCTCACTTGTGTTAGTACACCCGAGAGCTAGGAGCTATATAGTTGTTAGGCTAGCCTGGGTGCCAGCTTAGTGGCTTTTTGTATGGGCCAGGCCTTGGGAGTGTCGTGTAAATATTAGCTACGTAGGATGACGAGGATGTAAACTAACTTGATCTTGTGTAAACGCTACATGCTCTGTTATAGTGTACATGATGTATATTATCAGCTGTATTTCTATGTTTCTTTATGCCGCTTTTCTATTACTCTCAAGGTATGCTTGTTTATTTTACCTGAACATCCGCAACAAAGAAAAAGTTACTCGTAAAATTGGCATCGCTCTAACAAGGAACAGGCTCATATATTAAAAAATAAATAATAATTAGGAAGGATAAGTTAGTAATTCTTAGCTTCTTGTATGACCATGGCATACTGGGAGTTGGGTCGTTACAAGTTGGTATCAGTGCAGTTCATTCCCAATAGAGCCTGGGGAGTGGACTGACTATGCTTCATTGCATACTCTGTTGTGTGTCTCATGCTTATAGGATATCTATGTGATATGTGTTGCATGATTGTCTATGTGTTTTCATTCTGGGAGTGTTCACACTTGACTTGAAGTGTTAAGACTGATCACCTTAATAATGATTGTTTGGTGTGAACAGGACCACGATGGGTTCTCGGAGACGAGGCATACGGGAAGGAATTCCTAATGTTAACTACGAGAGGGAACAGGAGACGTTTATGACTACCATGAACGCTGTGGTTGAGGTAGTGCGTGAGGCTGCAGTAGCAGCGGCTAGGGCTGTTGATCGTCTTGGAGTGAGAAACGGGAATGAGAATGAGCATGGGGAAGATAGTGGAAATGATGAGAATAACTTGGGGCATCTCGAAAGACCTATGAACCTTGCGACTTTTCTGAAGGTTAAACCGCCTAAGTTTAAAGGTACACTCGTTGCGACTGATGCTGACAACTGGTTTCGAGCTATTGAACGATCACTGCGAGTGCAGCATGTTCTGGAAGGCCAACACGTGGAGTTCGCTACTTATATGCTGGAAGGAGAAGCTGAGCATTGGTGGCAGGGGATACAGCGACTGTTGCAACAAGATGAAGGCGATATTCCTTGGAATACTTTTAAGGATGAATTTTATAAGAAGTATTTTCCGAGGGCAGCTCGTGACGCTAAGGAGATGGAACTTATGCAGCTGAAACAAGGTAACACAACTGTTGCAGAATATGCCCGTAAGTTTGATGACTTGTGCCGTTTCTCCAAGATCTGCCAAGGGAATCCTGCTGACTTTGAAGAATGGAAGTGTTTGAAGTTCGAAGGGGGCCTTCGTGAGGATCTGATGAGTTCAGTAGTTCCATTGGAGATACGAAATTTTGCTGAGATGGTTAATAAGTGTAAGTTAGTGGAAGAATGTGCTAAGAAGGTAATTGCCTCTAAAGCAAGTCATCAAGGATTTCCACCAAGGAGCTACAATAATTATAATTGGCAACCACGAAGGACAAACTTCAAGACACCTGGTGTGCCACAGCGAAGAAACCCACAGGCTGGTAACATCCCTGCTCGCCCTATGGGTGGAAACGGAGGTAGAACAAGGCAGGATAATGGTAAACGACCTCAACAGGCGCAGGTGAACACTACATGCAAATGATGTGGGAAGGATCATGGTATTAAGCCGTGTTTGTTTGGAACATTTAATTGTTATAGATGTGGAGGAACTGGACATATTGCTAAGGAATGCCCAAAGATATTCGCTCAAAATTCAGTACAAACCCAGCAACAAGGTCGAGTGTTTGCCATGACTGCTGATGATGCTATGCAATCAGACGCCCTGATCCAAGGTCAGTGTATTGTCAAAGATCGATTTCTAACTGTACTGTATGACTCGGGTGCATCGTATTCCTTTGTTTTTTTAACTGTTGCTCGTGAGTTGGGACTAGATTTCTCTGAGTTGAACTTTGATCTGATTGTCCATACACCTGCATCCCAAAATGCTTTGACTAGTTTAGTGTGCCTGCGAGTACCATTCACTATTAGGAACAGAACTTTTATACATGATCTAATCTGTTTGCCTCTATGTGGTTTAGAAGTTATTCTAGGGTTAGATTGGTTATCTAAGTATCATGTTTTCCTTGATTGCTATGAAAAAACTGCTGTTATTCCGTCTGATAGTTTAGATATTAAACCATTTCTGTCTCATACTTTATATCTGAATTCTGTAAGAATCGCATTAGACGGGAGTGATTGTGAGGGGTACGTTCTGTTAGCGGCTGGCTCGAGTGATAGTGAACTAAGCTTAGAACGAATCCGAGTGGTGAAGGAATTTCCTGATGTTTTCCCGGACGACATACCTGAGTTTCCTCCTCAGCGAGAGATAGAATTCAGCATTAAACTTGTACCTGGAACCAGACCGATTTCCATAGCACCGTACCGGATGTCACCACTGGAACTTGCAGAGTTGAAGAAGCAAATGGATGAGCTACTTGGAAAAAAATTTATTCGTCCCAGCGCATCACCTTGGGGAGCTCCGGTGTTGCTAGTGAAGAAGAAGGATGGTGGAATGCGACTTTGTGTAGATTACCGACAGTTAAATAAAGTCACTATCAAGAACAAGTACCCACTTCCACGAATAGATGATTTAATGGATCAGTTAAAAGGTGCAACTGTGTTTTCAAAGATTGATTTGCGATCGGGCTATCACCAGATTTGAGTGAAAGAGTCAGATATACCGAAGACTGCATTTAGAACTCGATAGGGTCACTATGAGTATACGGTTATGTCGTTTGGACTAACTAATGCTCCTGCGATTTTCATGGATTACATGAATCGTATTTTTCGTCCGTACCTTGATCAGTTCGTAGTAGTCTTCATAGACGATATTCTCATCTATTCGAAGACAGAAAGAGAGCATGAAGAGCATCAAAGGACTGTATTGCAGATACTAAGGACTCGGAAGTTATATGCTAAACTATCAAAGTGCGAGTTCTGGACAGAGAAGGTGGCATTTTTAGGACATGTTATATCACAGGGAGGAATTGCAGTGGATCCTTCAAAAATTGAAGCAGTAGTGCAATGGGAACCACCTACGACCGTTACAGAAGTTCGGAGTTTTCTCGGACTTGCTGGATATTACCGGAGGTTTATTAAAGGATTTTCACAGATAGCCTTACCTCTGACTTACCTTACACGAAAGGAAGTTCCGTTCGTTTGGACGGCTGAGTGTAATAGAAGTTTCAAGATGCTTAAGGAGAAGTTAACAACTGCACCTGTATTAGTACTACCCGACCCGCAGAAACCTTTTGAAGTATACTGTGACGCTTCTCATAAAGGACTTGGATGTGTGCTGATGCAAGACAAAAATGTGGTGGCTTATGCTTCCCGGCAGCTGAGACCTTATGAACGAAATTATCCGACGCATGACTTGGAGTTGGCTGAAGTAGTGTTTGCTCTGAAGATCTAGAGACACTATTTGTATGGCGCTTAACTAGAAGTTTTCTCTGACCACAAAAGTTTAAAGTATATCTTTGACCAGAAGGATCTTAATATGCGACAGCGAAGGTGGATGGAGTTTCTGAAGGATTATGATTTTAGGTTAAGTTATCACCCAGGAAAAGCGAACGTGGTGGCAGACGCTTTGAGCAGAAAGAATTTGAATATCTCTTGGATGATGATAAAGGAAGAAAAGTTACTCGCGGAATTTGAGGACCTTAAGTTGGCTATGAATGAGACGTCAAGTGGAGTCCGTTTGGCCCAATTGCATATAACACCAGATTTTAAGATTAGGATTCAGCAAGCACAAGCACAGGATTCAGAAATGATGACGATGCTGAGACGGATGAAAGTAAAGGAACTAGAAGCTGTAAGACTAGATCGTAGCAGCCTCTGGAGATACAAGAACAGAATTTGTGTGCCTAGCTGGTGCACGAAATTGTGATGTCCAGGCACAAACTATTCCTGGCACGTGAGCAACTTGGTACGCGTAATCGTGATTACACATTCATAATTCGTCACAACTTCGATACAACTAACCAGCAAGTGCACTGGGTCGTCCAAGTAATACCTTACGTGAGTAAGGGTCGAATCCCACGGAGATTGTTGGTATGAAGCAAGCTATGGTCACCTTGTAAATCTCAATCAGGCAGATATAAAGTGATAATGGTGTTTTCGAATATTATATAATAAAATAGGGATAGAGATACTTATGTAAATCATTGGTAGGAATTTCAGATAAGCGAATGGAGATGCTTTTCGTTCCTCTGAACCTCTGCTTTCCTGCTATCTTCATCCAATCAGTCTCATTCCTTTCCATGGCTGGCTTTATGTGATACATCACCACTGTCAATGGCTACTTTCGGTCATCTCACGGGAAAATGATCCAATGCCCTGTCACGGCACGGCTAATCGTCTGGAGGCATCACCCTTGTCAATGGCTTCATCTTATCCTCTCAGTGAATAATATGCTCACGCACCCTGTCACGGCACGGCTATTCATCTGTCGGTTCTCGATCATGCCGGAATAGGATTTACTATCCTTTTGCGTCTGTCACTAACGCCCTGCAATCGCGAGTTCGGAGCTCGTCACAGTCATTCAATCATTGAATCCTACTCGGAATACCACAGACAAGGTTTAGACCTTCCGGATTCTCTTGAATGCCGCCATCATTCTAGCTTACGCCACGAAGATTCTGGTTAAGAGATCTAAGAAATATTCATTCTAGCTTATTTCATGTAGAACGGAAGTGTTTGTCAGGCACGCGTTCATAAGGGAGAAGGATGATGAGCGTCACACATAATCATCACCTTCATCACGTTCTTGGGTGCGAATGGATATCTTAGAAGAGAAATAAGAAGAATTGAATAGAGAACAGTAGTACTTGCATTAATCTTTGAGGAACAGCAGAGCTCCACACCTTAATCTATGGAGTGTAGAAACTCTACCGTTGAAAATACATAAGTGAAGGTCCAGGCATGGCCGAGATGGCCAGCCCCCAAAACGTGATCAAAGGATCATAAGGTAATCCAAAGATTCCAAATACAATAGTAAAAGGTCCTATTTATAATAAACTAGCTACTAGGGTTTACATGAGTAAGTAATTGATGCATAAATCCACTTCCGGGGCCCACTTGGTGTGTGTTTGGGCTGAGCCTGAGTGTTGCACGTGCAGAGGCCATTTGTGGAGTTGAACGCCAGTATTTGTGCCAGTTTGGGCGTTCAACTCTGGTTTTGGATCCTTTTCTGGCGCTGGACGCCAGATTTGGGTAGAAGGCTGGCGTTGAACGCCTGTTTACATCGTCTATTCTTGGCCAAAGTATGGACTATTATATATTGCTGGAAAGCCCTGGATGTCTACTTTCCAACGCAATTGGAAGAGCGCCATTTCGAGTTCTGTAAGTCCAGAAAATCTACTTTGAGTGTAGGGAGGTCAGAATCCAACAGCATCAGCAGTCCTTCTTCAACCTCTGAATCTGATTTTTGCTCAAGTCCCTCAATTTCAGCCAGAAAATACCTGAAATCACAGAAAAACACACAAACTCATAGTAAAGTCCAGAAATGTGAATTTAACATAAAAACTAATGAAAACATCCCTAAAAGTAACTAGATTCTACTAAAAGCATACTAAAAACAATGCCAAAAAGCGTATAAATTATCCGCTCATCACAACACCAAACTTAAATTGTTGCTTGTCCCCAAGCAACTGAAAATCAAATAGGATAAAAAGAAGAGAATATACTATAAATTCCAAACTATCAATGAAACATAGCTCCAATCAAATGAGCGGGACTTATAGCTTTTTCCCTCTTGAATAGTTTTGGCATCTCACTTTATCCATTGAGGTTCAGAATGATTGGCATCTATAGGAACTCAGATTTCAGATAGTGTTATTGATTCTCCTAGTTCAGTATGATGATTCTTGAACACAGCTATTTTATGAGTCTTGGCCGTGGCCCTAAGCACTTTGTTTTCCAGTATTACCACCGGATACATAAATGCCACAGACACATAATTGGGTGAACCTTTTCAGATTGTGACTCAGCTTTGCTAAAGTCCCCAATTAGAGGTGTCCAGGGTTCTTAAGCACACTCTTTTTTTTTTTGCTTTAGACCTTGACTTTAACCGCTCAGTCTCAAGTTTTCACTTGACACCTACACGCCACAAGCACATGGTTAGGGACAGCTTGGTTTAGCCGCTTAGACCAGGATTTTATTCCTTTAGGCCCTCCTATCCACTGATGCTCAAAGCCTTGGGATCCTTTTTATTTGCCCTTGCCTTTTGGTTTTAAGGGTTATTGGCTTTTTCTGCTTGCTTTTTCTTTTTCTTTCTATTTTTTTTCCGCCCCTTTTTTTTTCTCTTCTTTTTTTTTCTGCAAGCTTTGTTCTTTGCTGCTTTTTCTTGCTTCAAGAATCATTTTTATGATTTTTCAGATTATCAAATAACATGTCTCCTAGTCATCATTCTTTCAAGAGCCAACATATTTAACATTCTTAAACAACAACTTCAAAAGACATATGCACTGTTCAAGCATTCATTCAGAAAACAAGAAGCATTGTCACCACATCAATATAATTAAGCTAAGTTCAAGGATAAATTCGAAACTCATGTACTTCTTGTTCTTTTGAATTAAAACATTTTTCATTTAAGAGAGGCGATGGATTCATAGGACATTCATAACTTTAAGACAAAGTTACTAACTACTAATGATCATGTAATGAAGACACAAACATAGATAAGCACATAACATAGAAAATGAAAAACAGAAGAAATAAGAACAAGGAATGAATCCACCTTAGTGATGGTGGAGTTTCCTTCTTGAGGAACCAATGATGTCCTTGAGCTCTTCTATGTCTCTTCCTTGTCTTTGTTGCTCCTCCCTCATTGCTTTTTGATCTTCTCTTATTTCATGAAGCATGATGGAGTGCTCTTGATGTTCCACCCTTAGTTGTCCCATATTGGAACTCAATTCTTCTAGGAAGGTGTTGATTTTCTCCCAATAGTTTTGTGGAGGAAAGTGCATTTGAGGCATCTCCGGGATCTCATGGTGATGAGCTTCCTGTGCCTCTTGAGCTCCATGAATGGGCTCTCTTGCTTGCTCCATCTTTCTCTTAGTGATGGGCTTCTCTTCCTTAATAGGAATGTCTCCTTCTATGAAAGCTCCAGCTGAGTAACATAGATGGCAAATGAGGTGAGGGAAGGCTAACCTTGCCATAGTGGAGGACTTGTCAGCCACCTTGTAGAGTTCTTGAGGTATAATCTCATGAACTTCCACCTCTTCTCCAATCATGATGCTATGGATCATGATGGCCCGGTCTATAGTAACTTCAGACCGGTTGCTAGTGGGAATGATTGAGCATTGAATGAACTCCAACCATCCTCTAGCTATAGGCTTGAGGTCCAATCTTCTTAGTTGAACCGGCTTGCCTTTGGAGTCAAACTTCCATTGAGCTCCTTCTACACATATGTCCATAAGGACTTGGTACAACCTTTGATCAAAGTTGACTCTCCTTGTGTAGGGGCGTGCGTTCTCTTCCATGTTTGGCAAGTTGAACGCCAACCTCACATTCTCCGGACTAAAATCTAAGTATTTTCCCCGAACCATTGTAACATAGTTCTTTGGATCCGGGTTCTTACTTTGATCATGGTTCTTGGTGATCCATGCATTAGCATAGAACTCTTGAACCATTAGGATGCCGACTTGTTGGATGGGATTTGTTAGAACTTCCCAACCTCTTCTTTAAATTTCATGTCGGATCTCCGGATACTCATTTCTTTTGAGTTTGAAAGGGACCTCAGGGATCACCTTCTTCTTGGCCATAACATCATAGAAGTGGTCTTGATGGGCTTTGGAGATGAATCTTTCCATCTCCCATGACTCGGATGTGGAAGCTTTTGTCTTTCCTTTCCCTCTTCTAGAGGATTCTCCGGTCTTGGGTGCCATCAATGGTAATGGAAAAACAAAAAAAGCTATACTTTTACCACACCAAACTTAGAATATTGCTCGCCCTCGAGCAATAAACAAAAGAATAGAAGAAGAAGAAGAAGAAATATGGAGAGGGAGAGGGAGATGTGGTTTCGGCCAAGAGGAGTGTAAAGGGGTGTGTTGTGTGAATTTGATGAAGAATGGAGGGCTTTATATAGGGAAGGGAGAGGGGGAAAGGTTTCGGCCATATGGGTGGGTTTGGGTGGGAAATTGGTTTTGAATTTTTGAAGGTAGGTGGAGTTTATGAGGTAGGTTTATGGGGAAGAGTGGATGGATGTGAGTGGTGAAGAGGTGATGGGGAAGAGAGTTTGAGGTGATTGGTGAAGGGTTTTTGGGGAAGAGTGTTTATGGGGTTGTGTGAAAGAGAGTGGTGAGAAGGAGTGAGTGGAGGTAGGTGGGGATCCTGTGGGGTCCACAGATCCTGAGTGGATCCTGTGGGGTCCACAGATCCTGAGGTGTTCAAGGATTTACATCCCTGCACCCATTAGGCATGTAAAAATGCCTTTGTACCCAACTCTGGGCGTTCAGCGCCAGGTTGGTGGCCATTTTGGGCGTTCAACGCCCATTTGTGTGCCATTTCTGGCGTTGAACGCCAGAACCATGCTTGTTCTGGGCGTTCAGCGCCAGGATGCTGCCCATTCTGGGCGTTCAGCGCCAGAACCATGCTCTGTTATGGCGTTTGAACGCCAGACAGATGCTCCTCCAGGGTGTGATTTTTCTTCTGCTATTTTTGATTCCGTTTTCAATTTTTATATTTATTTTGTGACTCCACATGATCATGAACCTAAGAAAACATGAAAAACAATAAAAATAAGAATTAGATAAACATTGGGTTGCCTCCCAAGAAGCGCTTCTTTAATGTCAATAGCTTGACAGTGGGCTCTCATGGAGCCTCACAGATGTGCAGAGCTTTGTTGAGACTCTCCAACACCAAACTTAGAGTTTGGATATGGGAGTTCAACACCAAACTTAGAGTTTGGTTGTGGCCTCCCAACACCAAACTTAGAGTTTGGCTGTGGAGGCTCTGGTTGACTCTGCTTTGAGAGAAGCTTTTCATGCTTTCTCTCCATGGTTGCAGAGGGAGATCCTTGAGTTTTAAACACAAGGGAATCCTCATTCCATTGAAGGACTAGTTCACCTCTGTCAACATCAATCACAGCTCTTGCTGTGGCCAGGAAAGGTCTTCCTAGGATGATGGATTCATCCTCTTCCTTTCCAGTATCCAGGACTATGAAATCAGCAGGGATGTAAAGGCCTTCAACCTTTACTAACACATCCTCTACTTGTCCATAAGCCTGTTTTCTTGAACTGTCTGCCATCTCTAATGAGATTTTAGCAGCTTGCACCCCACAAATTCCCAGTTTCTCTATTACAGAGAGGGACATGAGGTTTATTCCTGAACCAAGGTCACACAGAGCCTTAAAGATCATGGTGCCTATGGTACAAGGTATTATGAACTTTCCAGGATCCTGTCTCTTCTGAGGCAATGTCAGTTGATCCAGATCACTTAGTTCATTGATGAACAAGGGAGGTTCAACTTCCCAAGTATCAATGCCAAATAATTTGGCATTCAGCTTCATGATTGCACCAAGAAACTTGGCAGTTTGCTCTTCAGTAACATTCTCATTCTCTTCAGAAGAGGAGTACTCATCAGAGCTTATGAAGGGCATAAGGAGGTTCAATGGAATCTCTATGGTCTCTAGATGAGTCTCAGATTCCTTTGGTTCCTCAGAGGGAAGCTCCTTATTGACCACTGGACGTCCCAGGGGGTCTTCCTCCTTGGGATTCACATCCTCTCCTTCCCTTACAGGTTCGGCCATGGTGCTTATGTCAATGGCCTTACACTCTCCTATTGGGTTCTCTTCTGTATTGCTTGGGAGAGTACTAGGAGGGATTCTAGTGATCCTTTTACTCAGCTGGCCCACTTGTGCTTCCAGATTTCTAATGGAAGACCTTGTTTCATTCATGAAACTTACAGTGGCCTTAGATAGATCAGAGACTAGATTTGCTAAATTAGAAGTATTTTGTTCAGAGTTCTCTGTCTGTTGCTGAGTTGATGACGGAAAAGGTTTATTATTGTTAAACCTGTTTCTTCCACCATTATTAAAGCCTTGTTGAGGCTTTTGATCCTTCCATGAGAAATTTGGATGATTTCTCCATGATGAGTTATAGGTGTTTCCATAAGGTTCACCTAAGTAATTTACCTCTGCTATTGCAGGGTTCTCAGGATCATAAGCTTCTTCTTCAGAAGATGCCTCTTGAGTACTGTTGGATGCAGCTTGCATTCCATGCAGACTCTGAGAGATCATATTGACTTGCTTAGTCAATATTTTATTCTGAGCCAATATGGCATTCAGAGTATCAACTTCAAGGACTCCCTTCTTCATAGGCGTCCCATTACTCACAGGATTCCTTTCAGAAGTGTACATGAACTGGTTATTAGCAACCATGTCAATGAGTTCTTGAGCTTCTGCAGGCATTTTCTTTAGGTGAATGGATCCACCTGCAGAAGTGTCCAGTGACATCTTTGATAGCTCAGATAAACCATCATAGAATATATCCAGGATGGTCCATTCTGAAAGCGTGTCAGAAGGACACTTTTTGGTCAACTGTTTGTATCTTACCCAAGCTTCATAGAGGGATTCACCTTCTTTCTGTCTGAAGGTTTGAACATCAGCTCTAAGCTTGCTCAGCTTTTGAGGAGGAAAGTACTTGGCTAAGAAAGTCGTGACCAGCTTATCCCAAGAGTTCAGGCTGTCTTTGGGTTGAGAATCCAACCATAATCTAGCTCTGTCTCTTACAGCAAAAGGGAAAAGCATGAGCCTGTAGACTTCAGGATCTACTCCATTAGTCTTAACAGTATCACATATCTGCAAGAATTCAGTTAAGAACTGAAAAGGATCTTCAGATGGAAGTCCATGAAACTTGCAGTTCTGCTGCATCAGAGAAACTAATTGAGGTTTCAGCTCAAAGTTGTTTGCTCCAATGGCAGGAATAGAGATGCTTCTTCCATGTAAATTGGAATTAGGTGCAGTAAAGTCACCAAGCATCCTCCTTGCATTATTATTATTTTTGGCTGCCATCTCCTCTTCCTGTTCGAAAATTTCTGAAAGGTTATCTCTAGATTGTTGTATTTTAGCTTCTCTTAATTTTCTCTTCAGAGTCCTTTCAGGTTCTGGATCTGCTTCAACAAGAATATTCTTGTCCTTGCTCCTACTCATATGACAAAGAAGAGGGTACAGAAAAATAATAACAATAATGGAGATCATTTATACCACAGTATAGGGATCCCTTTGTAAGTGGAAGAAAAGGGGGAGACAAAGAATGTAATATAATGGAAGAAACACAACTGTGAGGATGGCAGAGATGTGAGATGAGATGTTAGGATATGAATGAGTAAATAGAATAAGATGGAAGAGAGAGAATTTTCGAAAAATATTTTTGAAAAAGAGTTAGTGATTTTTGAAAATGGTTTTTGAAAAATGTTAGTATTTTTCGAATTTTTTTTAAATCAAAAATAAAAATAATTAGTTAATTAAAAAGAAATTTTTGAAAAAGAGGGAAGATATTTTTGAAAATTAGAGGGAGAGAGTTAGTTAGATAGTTTTGAAAAAGTTAAGAAACAAACAAAAAGTTAGTTAGTTAGTTGAAACAAATTTTTGAAAAGATAAGAAGTTAGGAAGTTAGAAAAGATATTTTGAAATCAAATTTTTTAAAAAGATAAGATGAGAAGATATTTTTGAAAAGATATGATAAAATTAGTTTTGAAAAAGATTTGATTTTTAAAATCACAATTAATGACTTGATTCATAAGAAATCACAAGATATGATTCTAGAACTTAAAGTTTGAATCTTTCTCAACAAGCAAGTAACAAACTTCAAATTTTTGAATCAAAACATTAATTGCTATTGTTATTTTCGAAAATTTGGTATAAAAATAAGAAAAAGATTTTTGAAAAATTTTTTTTGGAATTTTCGAAAATAACTAAGAAATTTTGAAAAAGATAAGATTTTCAAATTGAAAATTTGATTTGACTCATAAGAAACAATTTGATTTTAAAAATTTTTGAAAAAGTCAATCCAAATTTCAAATTTGATGAGAGAAAAAGGAAAAGATATTTTTTTTTATTTTTGAAATTTTTTTGAAAAACATGAAAATTATGCAATGCATGAAATTTTTAGATCAAAACAATGAATGCATGCATGAATGATATGAATGTCAAGATGAACACCAAGAACACTTTGAATGTCAAGATGAACATCAAGAACCTATTTTTGAAAAATTTTTAATGCAAAGAAAACATGCAAGACACCAAACTTAGAATTCTTTAATGCTTAGACACTAAGAATTCAAGAATGCATATGATAAACATGAAAAGACACAAAACAAAAAATCATCAAGATCAAACAAGAAGACTTACCAAGAATAACTTGAAGATCATGAAGAACACCATGAATGCATGAAATTTTCGAAAAATACAAGATGCACATGCAATTGACACCAAACTTATGATATGACTCAAGACTCAAACAATAAACACAAATTTTTTTGATTTTTACGATTTTCTAATTTTTTTTTTTGAAAATTATATGAAAAAGAAAAATAAGGATTCCAAAATTTTTTACATGAATTCCAGGAATCTTGCATTCTTAGTCTAAAGCTTCAGTCCATGAATTAGACATGGCTCACTAGCCAGCCAAGCCTTCAATGAAAGCTCCGGTCCAAAACACTAGACATGGCCAATGGCCAGCCAAGCTTCAGCATGTAATTCAGATATGACATGCCTGACATACTCATTCCCAAAGGAACAGACATGGCTTTACAGCCAGCCAGGCTTCAACATGCTTCATGAAACACTAGAATTCATTCTTAAAAATTTTGAATAAATTTTTTTTGAAAAACATTTTTATATTATTTTCGAAAACAGATGAGAAAATTTTAGAAATATTTTTGAAAAGTTTTTTTTTTTGAAAATAAAATAAAAAGAAAATTACCTAATCTGAGCAACAAGATGAACCGTCAGTTGTCCAAACACAAACAATCCCCGGCAATGGCGCCAAAAAATTGGTGCACGAAATTGTGATGTCCAGGTGCAAACTATTCCTGGCACGTGAGCAACTTGGTACGCGTAATCGTGATTACACATTCATAATTCGTCACAAATTCGATACAACTAACCAGCAAGTGCACTGGGTCATCCAAGTAATACCTTACGTGAGTAAGGGTCGAATCCCACGGAGATTGTTGGTATGAAGCAAGCTATGGTCACCTTGTAAATCTCAGTCAGGCATATATAAAGTGATAATGGTGTTTTCGAATATTATATAATAAAATAGGGATAGAGATACTTATGTAAATCATTGGTAGGAATTTCAGATAAGCGAATGGAGATGCTTTTCGTTCCTCTGAACCTCTGCTTTCCTGCTATCTTCATCCAATCAATCTCATTCCTTTCCATGGCTAGCTTTATGTGATACATCACCACTGTCAATGGCTACTTTCGGTCATCTCACGGGAAAATGATCCAATGCCCTGTCACGGCACGGCTAATCGTCTGGAGGCATCACCCTTGTCAATGGCTTCATCTTATCCTCTCAGTGAATAATATGCTCACGCACCCTGTCACGGCACGGCTATTCATCTGTCGGTTCTCGATCATGCCGGAATAGGATTTACTATCCTTTTGCGTCTGTCACTAACGCCCTGCAATCGCGAGTTCGGAGCTCGTCACAGTCATTCAATCATTGAATCCTACTCGGAATACCACAGACAAGGTTTAGACCTTCCGGATTCTCTTGAATGCCGCCATCATTCTAGCTTATGCCACGAAGATTCTGGTTAAGAGATCTAAGAGATATTCATTCTAGCTTATTTCATGTAGAACGGAAGTGTTTGTCAGGCACGCGTTCATAAGGGAGAAGGATGATGAGCGTCACACATAATCATCACCTTCATCACGTTCTTGGGTGCGAATGGATATCTTAGAAGAGAAATAAGAAGAATTGAATAGAGAACAGTAGTACTTGCATTAATCTTTGAGGAACAGCAGAGCTCCACACCTTAATCTATGGAGTGTAGAAACTCTACCGTTGAAAATACATAAGTGAAGGTCCAGGCATGGCCGAGATGGCCAGCCCCCAAAACGTGATCAAAGGATCATAAGGTAATCCAAATATTCCAAATACAATAGTAAAAGGTCCTATTTATAATAAACTAGCTACTAGGGTTTACATGAGTAAGTAATTGATGCATAAATCCACTTCCGGGGCCCACTTGGTGTGTGTTTGGGCTGAGCCTGAGTGTTGCACGTGCAGAGGCCATTTGTGGACTTGAACGCCAGTATTTGTGCCAGTTTGGGCGTTCAACTCTGGTTTTGGATCCTTTTCTGGCGCTAGACGCCAAATTTGGGTAGAAGGCTGGCGTTGAACGCCAGTTTACGTCGTCTATTCTTGGCCAAAGTATAGACTATTATATATTGCTGGAAAGCCCTGGATGTCTACCTTCCAACGCAATTAAAAGCGCGCCATTTCGAGTTCTGTAACTCCAGAAAATCCACTTTGAGTGCAGGGAGGTCAGAATCCAACAGCATCAGCAGTCCTTCTTCAACCTCTGAATCTGATTTTTGCTCAAGTCCCTCAATTTCAGCCAGAAAATACCTGAAATCACAGAAAAACACACAAACTTATAGTAAAGTCCAGAAATGTGAATTTAACATAAAAATTAATGAAAACATCCCTAAAAGTAACTAGATTCTACTAAAAGCATACTAAAAACAATGCCAAAAAGCGTATAAATTATCCGCTCATCACTAGCTCTGGAGATTTGCGGCAAAGTATTATTGCAGAAGCTCATCAAAGTAGATTTTCTATGCATCCTGGAGTAACAAAGATGTATCAGGATTTGAAACAAATGTTCTGGTGGCCGGGCTTGAAGAAAGAGGTAGCTGATTATGTCTCAAAATGTTTAACCTGCCAGAAGGTGAAGGTGGAACACCAAAAACCGTGAGGAACCCTGTAACCCTTAGAAATACCACAATAGAAATGGGAGCAGATCACTATGGGTTTTGTCACGGGATTGCCAAGGACCTCAACAGGACACAATGCCATTTGGGTAATTGTGGACAGGTTGACAAAATCAGCGCACTTCCTTCCGATTTGAGTTGACTATACATTAGAAAGGCTGGCATAGATATATATTCAAGAAATCGTACGATTGCACGGAATACCTTCGTCAATTGTTTCAGATCGAGATTCAAGGTTTACTTCCAGATTCTGGGGAGCTTTCCAGAAAGCATTGGGAACAGAATTGCATATGAGTACAGCATACCATCCTCAGACAGACGGACAATCAGAGTGTACAATCCAGACATTGGAAGACATGCTAAGATCTTGTGTGATGGATAACCAAGGCAGTTGGGATAGGTATTTGCCATTGGTCGAGTTCGTCTACAACAACAGTTACCAACAAAGTATCGGGATGGCACCATATGAAGCTCTCTACGGAAGGAGATGTCAGACACCATTGTGTTGGAATGACGACGGAGAAGCTAGTGTCTTAGGTCCAGACTTAGTGCAAGAAACTACTGAGAAGATAAAGGGGATCCACCAGAAGATCCAGACAGCACAGAGCCGTCAAAAGAGCTATGCCGATAATAGACGTAGACCCTTAGAGTTTAGTGAGGGAGACCATGTTTTTCTTAAAGTAACCCCGACTACTGGAATAGGAAGAGCCTTTAAGACTAAAAAGCTTAACCCTCGATACATAGGACCTTTCCAAATACTTAAAAGAGTCGGTCTAGTAGCTTATCAAGTAGCCCTTCCTCCATATCTGTCAAACCTTCATGATGTTTTTCATGTCTCGCAACTTAAGAAATATATTCCCGATGAGAGTCACATTTTACAACCAGAGACAGTACAGATACGAATTGATTTGACATATCAAGCATCACCAGCTCTGATCGTAGAAAGAAGTGATAAGCAGCTGAGAGGCAAGACTGTTCGCTTAGTCAAAGTAGCTTGGGGACAAAGAGGAGAAGAAGAGCACACTTGGGAACTGGAAGATAAGATGAAAGCTGATTATCCGCATCTATTCTCAGGTAACTAAAATTTTGAGGGCAAAATTTTCTGTTAGGAGGGTAGAATGTAACAACCCCGATTTTCGAGTACGTGAGATCTTTTCTGAAAGCACGAATTTCTCCGGAAGATCAGTAAGGGGAAAACCTTTGATATATCATCAAGTATCTCAATCCTAATTGTCATTATGTCATCTTTAAGTTAGAACCTTTTCCGAGACAAGCTCAATAATGCGGTCGCGAAGAACCTAGTTTTTGAACCGTATCGGTTAGGAGTTTTGATTCGGTTTTTCGTAAATAGTCTTAGTTTGACAAACCGGACCCGCTTTATGAGAGAAGAGAGATAATAGGATGATATTATCATTATATTAGTATTAGAAGCTTCTTGAATGATATTATAAGATTACCTGATCAGTTTTAGTTAAAAACAGAAAAACCGATTTAACTGGGTTCACAATTTACTGGTGCAGCTTAGCACAAGCACTCTCTGATGAATTTAGCAATGCTAAGGCCTCATTATTCATGTTTTATTCTCATAATAAATATGTTACTAGTGTCATTTATGCTAGTAGCTCAGAAAATAATTTTTAGAGATGTTTTTGCAAGTGTTCCGATACATCTAGTTTTAGTAGTTATACACCTGAGATATTTTAATATTATTTTAATCCACCTCCAAGCCAACCAATCACAACTCACCCTACACCCCCAAAACCCCCAAGGCTGGCTCATTTTCACTTTGTGGCCGAAAATAGGTAGAGAGAAAAAGAGAGAAAAGTTCTTAGTTCCAAATCTTCAAAGCTTGATTTCTACTGAACTAAAACTCAAATCAAAATTCCAATCCGACCAAAATGATCCTCTCTTCTTTCTCTACATGATCATATGACTTATCAAGGCTGGGATCAAGGTGAGTTGGCTGCACCATCTCTCTTTTGATTCGGTTTCAAGGAAACATGCTTAAATATGTGTTTCCTTGATGTGATTTAGGAGGAAAAAGTGCTTAAGGACCACCTGAAAGTTTGATTGAATTAGGAGCAGCAAAACCAGGTAGGGTGTCACAAAATTAATCTTGATTATTTGTGTTTGAGTTGTAATTGGTTGCATATATGATTGATTCTTGGTGAAAATTTAGTGAAATTTTGATGAAATTTGATGAAATTCAAGCTTTAAAGTTCATGTTCTTGGGCAGCTGGAAAAACGAAACCCTAAGCTTAAATTGAGATTCAATTTGTGTTAAAATCATGTAGAAAAGATGGGGTTTTAGTGGCTGCTAATTTATTATGAATTATAGTAAAAATCGGTTGCCGAAAAGATTGAAAAACGGGTAAAAACAGAGAAAGAATCTGAAGAATTTATGAAGAACATGAAGAACACTTTGAGTGTGATGAAGAACAGTGAAGAACAGGCCTTAGATCTTAAAAAGGGCAAGGAAGTAAATTTTTTGGTGTCTAAGGGGTTGCTTGGGAATTTCTGAAAGTTAGGGTGGTAAAAGTAGAAATATTAAAAGTTACGGGTGGTAAAAAGTGAATTTTAAAGGATAAATGTAAAAGTAAGTTAATTTTCGAAAATTTAACGATAAAATAATAAAAAATAATAAAATATTAAATAATAATATTTAAATTAAAATAATATTTTAATAAAAATAATAAAATAATGCGGAAAAGGCAGTTTTCTGTAAAAGCTTTAGAAAGACAACTTTAAGCGCAGAATCTCATAATTACCTTCATAAAATAGTTAGAGAGTGGTAAAAACATATTAGTGAGGCAAAGATAAATAAAAGATAAAAAGTTGAAGAAAAGATAAAAAATCGAAGAAAAAGTCTGTAAAGTTTTAATGACATAAAAGCAGACAGAGACTAGTGAACGAATTAAGGCAACATAGTTAGTCCTGGAATTGCGAATAGGGTTAGGTATTATATGAAAAGTTAAACTGTTTCAGTATAGACTTAATGAACCTATACTTGGGATAGGCTAACTGTTCATAACGAAATTTACATAAGCTTTAAATACATACGTTAAACAGAAAAATCAGAGCAGAGTAGAGAGATACAGAAAACAGAATAACCAGAGTAAAGTAAAGAGATGAAGAGAAAAAGAGTAATATAGATACAGATGAAAAGAGTAATCAGAGAAGAGAAAAGAGATACAGAGAACAGAGTAATTAAAACAGAGTAAAGAGATACAGATAAAAGAGAAACTAGAACAGAGTAAAGAGATATAAAGAGAAGAGTAATATAATAAAGAGATATTTATATATATTAGTTGCTTGATGCAACCCAGAGCTATATATATATATATATATTAGTTGCTTGATTCAACCCAGAGTTATATTTAATATATATTAGTTGCTTAATGCAACCCAGAGCTTCTGTAGGGAAACTAAGTCACCTATAGCTATTTTTCGCTTCCCCAGAGCAGAGCAGAGTATATATATATATATATATATATATATATATATATATATATATATATATATATTTTCCTGTAGTAAGCAGAGGCTGTCTCAAATGAGCGGCTATTATTATATGCACATTTATTTAGGAACGAAAAATCGTATTCGGGAAATCGGGATTACTCGTGACCGGATAAATGTCGGGATTGCGGGCAGCCAACCGACACATGAGCTCATGGCCTGTACTAGGGCTAGACATGCATCATTCTTGTTTGCGCATCACTCTCTGTTGCATTCTTTTTTGTGTGTGATCTATTTCTTTATGTTTGTTTGTTCGAGTGCTATGTCTATGCTTTATCTTCTTGTATTCTTCTGCTTGTGTTCTGTTCTTTGTTTTTCTATCTATTTTTAACCTCTGTTTACTACATTACTGTATTCTATTATCTATCTGCTAATCGAAAACGAATAAATGAACGTAACTAACAACCCCGACCCTACTAAGAACTCTCCAGTTCTTACCCCTTCTCTCCCTTCCTCCCCCTCAGATGGAGACGGGCGTGATCTTCTATGAATTCGAGGACCCTTACGTCTACGAGGATCCGATACATCACAGTTACTTCATCATGGGATTGGAGCCTCGTATTAGACGATATGCATTACCTAATCGAGCTTCTCAACATCCTCTGTCTAGCCCACATTTTGACCCTGATGCTCCTTACGACTTTCCCTTATCCTGGTTACATCCTGACGCACCTGGACATCCTTTTCCTGATGAACCTGAGCACCCTATACCAGCTCAACCTTTGAATGAGGCGGTACCTGAGCCTATCATTCCTGATGAGCCTGAGTTAGCTGGTGACTACGTACCTGTGATACCACCAGAGTGGGATTTTCCCCCTGAGCCGATCCCCGACTTGCCACAGCCTGATGAGCCGGCACTACCGGACGGTGGAGTGGCTCCTATAAACGCGAACGGACCTGTGCTCGCGAATGATTTTGTACATAGTGACAGCAGTATTTCTGGTGGATCTGAGGGTATAGCTGTAGCTGCGGACGATGAGGAGGAGGAGGATCCTGAGATAGAGATAGAGCAGGATGAGGAGATGGACGAGCCTCACGGCAATTCTCCGAACGGCCACGTGTAAATATAGTTTGACTGCGGAAGGGGCATTCTTTTGATGACACTCTAGTCTGACATTATCTGATAGTTAGTCTCTCACTTGTGTTAGTATACCCGAGAGCTAGGAGCTATATAGTGGTTAGGCTAGCCTGGGCGCCAGCTTAGTGGCTTTTTGTATGGGCCAGGCCCTGGGAGTGTCGTGTAAATATTAGCTACGTAGGATGACGAGGATGTAAACTAACTTGATCTTGTGTAAACGCTACATGTTTTGTTATAGTGTACATGATGTATATTATCAGCTGTATTTCTATGTTTCTTTATGCCGCTTTTCTATTACTCTCAAGGTATGCTTGTCTATTTTACCTGAACATTCAAAACAAAGAAAAAGTTACTCGTAAAATTGGCATCGCTCTAACAAGGAACAGGCTCATATATTAAAAAATAAATAATAATTAGGAAGGATAAGTTAGTAACACTTAGCTTCTTGTATGACCATGGCATACTGGGAGTTGGGTTGTTACACAAAGTTCCTTCCATGGCAAGCTCTATGTAAGGTGTCACCGTTGTCAATGGCTACTTCCCATCTCCTCAGTGAAAATGGTCCAAATGCTCTGTCACAGCACGGCTAATCATCTAGAGGTTCTCGATCATACTGGAATAGGATTTACTATCCTTTTGCGTCTGTCACTACGCCCAGCACTCGCAAGTTTGAAGCCCGTCACAGTCATCCAATCCCAGAATCCTACTCGGAATACCACAGACAAGGTTTAGACTTTCCGGATTCTCGTGAATGACGCCATCAATTCTAGCTTATACCACGAAGATTCTGATTATGGAATCTAAGAGATACTCATTCAATCTAATATAGAATGGAGGTGGTTGTCATGCACACGTTCATGGGTTGAGGAAGGTGATGAGTGTCACGGATCATCACCTTCTCTATAATTAAGCGCGAATGAATATCTTAGATAGGAACACGCATGTTTGAACGGAAAATAGAAGTACTTGCATTAATTCATCGAGACGCTGCAGAGCTCCTCACCCGCAACAATGGGGTTTAGAGACTCATGCTTCCAAAAGGTACAAATTTCAGATCTAAAATGTCATGAGATACAAAATAAATCTCTAAAAGTTGTTTAAATACTAAACTAGTAACCTAGGTTTACAGAAAATGAGTAAACTATGATAGATAGTACAGAAATTCACTTCTGGGGCCCACTTGATGTGTGCTGGGGCTGAAACTAAAGCTTCTCACGTGCCTGGGCTGTTTTGGGCATTCAACGCCAGGTTGTAACCTGTTTCTGGCGTTGAACTCCAACTTGTAACCTGTTTCTGGCGCTGGACGCCAGACTGCAACATGGAACTGGCGTTGAACGCCAGTTTACGTCATCTATCCTTGAGCAAAGTATGGACTATTATATATTTCTGGAAAGCCCTGGATGTCTACTTTTCAACGCAATTGGAAGCGCGCCAATTGGACTCCTGTAGCTCTATAAAATTCATTCCGAGTGCAGAGAGGTCAGAATCCAACAGCATCAGCAATCCTTTTTCAGCCCGAATCAGATTTTTGCTCAGCTCCCTCAATTTCAGCCAGAAAATACCTGAAATTATAGAAAAGTACACAAACTCATAGTAAATTCCAGAAATATGAAATTTTCCTAGAAACTAATGAAAATATACTAAAAACTTAACTAAAACATCCTAAAAACTACATGAAATTAACCCCAAAAAGCGTATAAAATATCTGCTCATCACAACACCAAACTTAAACTGTTGCTTGTCCCCAAGCAACTAGACAAATAAAATAGAATACAAATAAGTCACGAAGCAATAATATCTCCGTATTTTTGAGTGAAGCGCAGATTCTAATTAAATGAGCGGGACTAGTAGCTTTTTGCTTCCGAACAGTTTTGGCATCTCGCTTTATCCATTGAAGCTCAGAATGATTGGCATCTATAGGAACTTAGAATTCAGATAGTGTTATTGATTCTCCTAGTTCAGTATGTTGATTCTTGAACACAGCTACTTTTATGAGCCTTGGCTGTGGCCCTAAGCACTTTGTTTTCCAGTATTACCACCGGATACATAAATGCCACAGACACATAATTGGGTGAACCTTTTCATATTATGACTCAGCTTTGCTAAAGTCCCCAATTAGAGGTGTCCAAGGTTCTTTAGCACACTCTTCTTTTTGCTTTGGACCTTGACTTTAACCGCTCAGTCTCAAGTTTTTACTTGACACCTTCACGCCACAAGCACATGGTTAGGGACAGCTTGGTTTAGCCGCTTAGACCAGGATTTGATTCCCTTAGGCCCTCCTATCCACTGATGCTCAAATCCTTGGATCCTTTTTACTACCCTTGCCTTTTGGTTTTAAGGGCTATTGGCTTTTTCTACTTGTTTTTTTTTTTTTGCAAGCTTTGTATTCACTGCTTTTTCTTGCTTCAAGAATCATTTTTATTTCAGATTATCAATAACATGTATCATGTTCATTATTCTTTCAAGAGCCAACATATTTAACATTCAAGAACATCAAATTCCAAAGACATATGCTCTGTTCAGGCATTCATTCAGAAGGCAGAAAGCATTGCCACCACATGTAAACAATTAGAATTTGTTTTATTAAAAATTCGAAAAATATTGCCTCCTTATTCTAAAGAAAATTTTCTATTTTATTCATGTTTAATGATGATGAGAAAAATAAATTATAGCTTAATTGGAGTTAAAATAACTACTAATTACCACTATATCTTCTAAGGTAAAACTAAAAATAAGAACAATTATCACAGAGTTAAGGTTAAGATTAGAGCTCAACAACCTTGAGTTTGGGATGTGGATGTTCCTCTAGTCTGTGGAGTGCTTGGTCCTTCAAGAGTTAACTTTTGACGCTTTAGTTCCTTTAAGTCACGCCCTTGCTCTTCTTGTTCCCTGAGCAGTTTGCAGAGCATACTGTTTTGATTTTGCTGTTCTTCCTTTATTTGGTCCATAGATTCTTGCAACTTGGTGACAGATGCTTCAAGCTGTTCCCAATATTCAAATTGTGGGACTTCCAGGAGGAATTCTTGCGCCCTCCTCTTGATGGGGTCATCCTGCATTTGTTGTTTTTCCATTGTGGTTTTAGTGATTGGTTGCTCTACTGAGATGTACTCCGTTATTCCCATCCTTACTCCAGCATCTTTGCAGAGCATAGAGATTAGGCTTGGATAAGCCAACCTGGCATCTTTGGAGTTCTTGTTTGCAAGTATGTAAAATTTAGATGGAATCAGTTGATGAACTTCCACTTCTTTTCCCAACATAATGCAATGGATCATCACTGCTCTTTTGACGGTGACTTCAGAACAGTTGCTAGTAGGCAATATAGAACGCCCAATGAAGTCCAGCCATCCTCTGGCGACTGGTTTGAGATCTTCTCTCTTGAGTTGATTTGGGACACCCTTGCTGCTGGTGGTCCACCTGGCTCCAGGGATGCATATATCCTCTAGAATCTTATCCAGGCCCTTGTTTGTTCTCATCATTCTCCTATTGAAGGAGTCTGGGTCATCTTTCAGCTGAGGTAGCTTAAAGATCTCTCTGATTTTGTCAGGGTAGATGTGAACAATCTTTCCTCTGACCATAGTCCGATACTCATAGAGGGCAGTTCCAGATATTCTCTGCCTGTCTGTTTGCCACAGATTAGCGTAGAACTCCTTAACCATATTCCTTCCCACTTTTGTTTCAGGATTAGCTAGGACTTCCCAGTTCCTGTTTCGAATATGCTCTTGGATCTCCGGATATTCATCTTCCTTCAGATCGAACTTGACTTCCGGGATCACTGATCTTAGACCCATTATTTTGTAGTAATGGTCTGAATGTTCTTTGGTTAAGAACTTCCCTTGATTCCAAAGTGGTTTTGGAATACTCTATTTCTTGCCTCTTGGAGTGATTTATTTTTCTTTAGGAGTCATGATCTTAGTGGGTATAATTTAGTGATCACGGATAAACACACCGAACTTAGAGGTTTGCTTGTCCTCAAGCAAAAGAAAAGAAAGGAGAGGGATAGAAGGAGAGCTAGTGTCGAATGGTGGATTTAAAAGGGAGGGGGGTGGGTTTTCGAAATTTTAAAAAAAATAAGATAGAAGATATGATTTAAAAAAAATAAGTATGATATGAAAAGATGTGATTTAAAATTGAAAAGATATGAAAGATATTTGAAAAAGATAAATTTGGATTTTGAAAAAGATAATGTGGAGATTTGAAAAAGATATTGATGAGTTGAAAGGAATTTAGAAGGAAAAGAGATAGATTTGTTTTGGAAATTTTTGAAAAAGAGTTGGATTGGATTGAAAAAGAATTTGTGTTTATGGATTAAGATACATTTGATATTTTTAAAGTAGGATTTTTAGAAATTAGGGATTTTAGAAATCAGGGTTTGTAACATGTTTATGCAAGAAATCATGAATTGAAACATGAAAATTAAAATTAAGTAAAAATTATGAAGTAAAAATGAATTTACCTCCTCCCCACCATCTTGGCGTTAAACACCCAAACGCTGCATGTCTTGGGCATTTAACGCCCAATTGCTGCTTCTCCTGGGCGTTCAACACCCAGCTGTTGCTTCTTTCTGGCGTTGAACACCAGGAACTCCTTTGTAACTGGGCGTTTTTTTGAACACCCAGGACACTGTAAATCTGGCGTTAAATGCACAGAAGGAGCTTCTTTCTGGCGTTCAACGCCCAGAAGATGCTTCTTTCTGGCGTTTAACGCCCAGATAGCTATCCTTACTGGCGTTCAACGCCCAGTGGATACTTCTTTTGGGCGTTGAACGCCCAAAACAGACTTTTACTGGCGTTTTCTTGCCAGTGAGCTCTCTTTCTCTGTTTTGTGTGCTGAATCCTTCTGTAACCCTGTGAACTTATACAATTGACTCTTTACCTTAGTAGCAATGAACTTTATATAAATAAATAAAATCAAGAATAGGGCAAAATAACAGAAAAAGTCTTCCCAATGGCTGGGTTGCCTCCCAGCAAGCACTTCTTTATTGTCTTTAGCTGGACCTTGCTGAGCTTTTAATCTAGCTTCAGCCTTGAGCACTCTTGCTCAACATTTCCTTCAAGATAGTGCTTGATTCTCTGTCCATTAACAATGAACTTCTTATCAGAATCAATGTCTTGAAGCTCCACATAACCATATGGTGATAAACTTGTAATCATATATGGTCCCCTCCACCGGGATTTCAGTTTCCCTGGGAATAGCCTTAGCCTAGAGTTAAATAACAGAACTTTTTGTCCTGGTTCAAAGATTCTAGATGACAGCTTTCTGTCATGCCACCTTTTAGATTTCTCTTTATAAAGCTCAGCATTTTCGAAAGCAGTGAATCTGAATTCCTCTAGCTCATTCAACTGGAGCAATCTTTTTTCTCCAGCTAATTTGGCATCAAAGTTTAGGAATCTGGTTGCCCAGTAGGCCTTATGTTCCAGTTCCACGGGCAGGTGACAAGCCTTACCATACACAAGTTGGTACGGAGAGGTCCCTATAGGAGTCTTGAATGTTGTTCTGTAAGCCCACAGAGCATCATCCAAGCTTCGTGCCCAATCCTTTCTACAGGTACTTACAGTCCATTCCAGGATTCTTTTCAGTTCTCTGTTAGAAACTTTAGCTTGCCCATTTGTCTGTGGATGATATGGAGTCGCCACCTTGTGGCGAATCCCATACCGGACCATGGCAGAGTAAAGCTGTTTGTTGCAGAAGTGAGTGCCCCCATCACTGATTAGTACCCTAGGGACACCAAACCTACTGAATATATGTTTCTGGAGGAACTTCAGCACTGTTTTAGTATCATTGGTAGGTGTGGCAATGGCCCCTACCCATTTTGATACATAGTCAACTGCCACCAGAATATAAGTGTTTGAGTATGATGGTGGGAAAGGCCCCATGAAATCAATTCCCCATACATCAAACAACTCAATCTCCAAGATTCCTTGTTGAGGCATGGCGTAACTATGAGGCAAATTACCAGCTCTTTGGCAACTGTCACAGTTACGTACAAACTCTCGGGAATCTCTGTAGAGTGTAGGCCAGTAGAAACCACATTAAAGGACCTTGGTGGCTGTTCGCTCACCTCCGAAATGACCTCCATATTGTGACCCATGGCAATGCCCCTTCTACTGGCTCTATTCGGGACAGATGATCAACCACTTGGTTTTCTGTCCCTTTTCTGTCTCTTATTTCTATATCAAACTCTTGCAGAAGCAATACCCATCTTATAAGCCTGGGTTTTGAATCCTGCTTTGTAAATAGATATTTAAGAGCAGCATGGTCAGTGTACACAATCACTTTTGATCCTACTAAGTATGATCTAAACTTGTCAATGGCATAGACTACTGCAAGCAATTCCTTTTATGTGGTTGTGTAATTTTTATGGGCATCATTTAAAACACGGCTAGCATAATAAATGACATGCAGAAGTTTGTCATGCCTCTGCCCCAGTACTGCTCAAATGGCGTGATCACTGGTATCACACATTAATTCGAATGGTAATGTCCAGTCTGGTGCAGAGATAACTGGTGCTATGACCAGCTTAGCTTTCAGAGTTTTAAATGCCTGCAGGCACTCTGTGTCAAACAAAAATGGCGTGTCAGCAGCTAGCAGGTTGCTTAGAGGTTTTGCAATTTTTGAAAAATCCTTTATAAACCTCCTATAGAATCCTGCATGCCCCAGAAAGCTTCTGATTGCCTTAACATTGGCAGGTGGTGGTAATTTTTCAATTACCTCTATTTTAGCTTGATCAACCTCTATTCCCTTGTTTGAAATTTTATGCCCAAGGACAATCCCTTCAGTCACCATAAAGTGACATTTTCCCAGTTTAAAACCAGGTTAGTCTCTTGGCATCTTTTCAAAACCAGTGTCAGGTGATCAAGACAGGAGCTGAATGAGTCTCCATATACTGAGAAGTCATCCATGAAGACTTCCAAAAATTTTTCTATCATATCAGAGAAAATAGAGAGCATGCATCTCTGAAAGGTTGCAGGTGCATTACACAGCCCAAATGGCATCCTTCTATAAGCAAATACTCCAGATGGACATATGAATGCTGTTTTCTCTTGATCCTGGGGATCTACTGCAATTTGGTTAGAGCCTGAATAGCCATCCAAAAAGCAGTAATAATCATGACCTACTAGTCTCTCTAGCATCTGGTCTATGAATGGTAAAGGAAAATGATCCTTCCTGGTGGCTGTATTGAGCCTTCTGTAGTCAATACACATGCGCCACCCTGTAACTGTTCTTGTAGGAACCAGTTCATTTTTTTCATTATGAACCACTGTCATGCCTCCCTTTTTGGGGACAACTTGAACAGGGCTCACCCAGGGGCTGTCAGAAATAGGATAAATGATCCCAGCCTCCATTAATTTGGTGACCTCTTTCTGCACCACTTCCTTCATTGCAGGATTTAGCCGCCTCTGTGGTTGAACCACTGGCTTAGCATTGTCCTCCAATAAGATCTTGTGCATGCATCTAGCTGGGCTTATACCCTTAAGGTCACTTATGGACCACCCAAGAGCTGTCTTGTGTGTCCTTAACACTTGAATTAGTGCTTCCTCTTCCTGTGGATTTAAAGCAGAGCTTATGATCACTGGAAAAGTATCACCTTCTCCCAGAAATTCATATTTCTGGGATGCTGGTAATGGTTTGAGCTCGGGTTTAGGAGGTTTTTCCTCTTCCTGAGGAAATTTCAGAGACTCTTTCAATTCCTCTGAATCCTCTAGATCAGGCGGAACATCTTTAAAGATGTTTTCCAGCTCTGATTCGAGACTCTCAGCCATGTTGATCTCCTCCACCAAAGAGTCAATAAGATCAACTTTCATACAGTCTTTTGGTGTGTCTGGATGCTGCATGGCATTGACAGCATTCAACTTAAACTCATCCTCATTGACTCTCAGGGTGACTTCCCCCTTTTGAACATCAATGAGAGTTCGTCCAGTTGCTAGGAAATGTCTTCCTAGAATGAGAGTAGCACTCTTGTGCTCCTCCATCTCCAGCACTACGAAGTCAGTGGGAAAGGCGAATGGGCCAACCTGACAATCATGTCCTCAATCACGCCTGATGGATATTTAATAGAGCCATCAGCAAGTTGGAGACATATCCGGGTTGGTTTAACTTCTTCAGTTAAACCAAGCTTTCTGATAGTGGATGCAGGTATTAGGTTGATGCTTGCTGCAAGATCACATAAGGCTGTCTTGGTGCAATTACCCTCTAATATGCATGGTATCAGAAAGCTTTCGGGATCTTTAAGCTTTTCAGGGAAGCTTTTCAGAATGACTGCACTGCATTCTTCAGTGAGGAGAACTTTTTCAGTTTCTCTCCAATCCTTCTTATGACTTAAGATCTCTTTCATGAACTTGGCATAAGAAGGTATTTGCTCAAGTGCTTCTGCAAACAGAATCTTTATTTCAAGAGTCCTGAGATAATCTACAAAGCGAGCAAATTGCTTATCCTGCTCCTCTTGGCAGAGTTTTTGAGGATAAGGTATCTTGGCTTTATATTCCTCAACTTTGGTTGCTGCAGGTTTATTTCCTACAGAAGTGGTTGAAGAAGCCCTTTTAGAGGGGTTGTCATCAGCACTTGTGTGTGTTTGATCCCTCACTAGCAATTGAATGCCAGGGTTGGAAGCTGGAGTGACGTTAGATGCCAACTCCTCAGCTGTTCCTGGCGTCTGAACGCCAGAACTGTGCTTCCTTTGGGTGTTCAACGCCAGTTCCTTGCTTGTTTCTAGCGTTGAACGCCAGTCCTGAGCATGGTTTGGGCGTTCAGCGCCAGCCTTCCACCCAATTTCTGGCGTTTTAGCGCCAGAATTATTTTTCCCCGGGCTCTTACTGTCCTCAGATGGAATTTGGGTAGTTTGCTCATTTCTTGGCTTCCTGCTGCCTTGAGGTGGGGTATTTAATGTTTTCCCACTTCTTAATTGAACTGCTTGGCATTCTTCTGTTATTTGTTTTGATAGCTGCTGCTTTGTTTGCTTTAATTGTTCTTCCATATTTATATTAGCCATCCTTGTCTCTTGTAGTCTCTCCTTGAATTCGACTAACTGTTTTGTTAGAAAATCCAATTGCTGATTGAATTCAATAGCTTGTTCAGCAGGACTGAGTTCAGTAGTCACTGTTTTAGCCTCTTCTTTCATGGAAGGTTCACTGCTTAGGTACAGATGCTAATTTTTGGCAACTGTATCAATGAGCTCTTGAGCTTTTTCAATTGTCTTTCTCATGTGGATAGATCCACCAGCTGAGTAGTCTAGAGATATCTGAACTCTTTCTGTAAGCCCATAATAGAAGATGTCTAGCTGAACCCACTCTTTCTTAGCATCTCTCTGTATCTCTCCCAGGCATCATAAAGATATTTATTATCTCCTTGTTTAAAGCCTTGGATGTCCAGCCTTAGCTGTGTCATCCGTTTTGGAGGAAAGTATTGATTCAGGAATTTTTCTGACAGTTGTTTCCATGTCCTTATGCTAGCCTTAGGTTAGTTATTTAACCACCTCTTAGCTTGATCTTTTACAGCAAATGGAAACAGTAATAATCTGTAGACATCCTGATCTACTTCCTTATCATGTACTGTGTCAGCAATTTGTAAAAACTGTGCCAAAAACTCTGTAGGTTCTTCCTGTGGAAGACCGGAATACTGGCAACTTTGCTGCACCATGATAATGAGCTAAGGATTCAACTCAAAGCTACTGACTCCGATGGAGGGTATACAGATACTACTCCCATATGAAGCAGTAGTGGGGTTAGCATATAACCCCAGAGTCCTTCTGTACTGTTCATTTCCACTTAGATCCATGATGGAGAAAGGGAGATGATGTGGCTTTATTTTATTTATTTTATTATATTAAAAAAATTCGAAATAATAAAACTATAATAAAAAAAATTGAAAATATTTTAAGAGGATTTTCGAAAAAAATGAAGAGAGAATAAGTGGTTAGGAGGTTTTGGAAAAGATATGATTTTCTTAAAAACTTGACAACTAAGATATAATAAGATAAAATTTTTGAAATTGAAATCTGAATTTTTATGAAGAATTTCGAAATATTAGCTTAAAAATAGTTAGAAAAGATATTTTTTTTTGAATTTAATAAGGAAAGAGAAAAATAATAAAATAGCACAAGATTTAAAATTTTTAGATCTAATGCTCCTTGTTTTCGAAAATTTTGGAGGGAAAACACCAAGGAACACCAAACTTAAAAATTTTAAGATCAAGACACAAGGAAAACTCAAGAACACTTTGAAGAATCACAAGAACCACAAGAACATGAAGGTAGAACACCAAACTTAAAATTTTTAGCAAACCAAACTAAAATTTTCGAAAATTATAGAAAGATTAACAAGAAAATACCAAACTTAAAGTTTGGCACAAGATTTAATCAAAGAAAAATTATTTTTGAAAAAAAGAAGATTTTAACAAGAAGATACCCAATTACCAAGAACATAGACCAACGCTCTAGCCAATTGGGCAGTAAATGTAACACTTGTTTTGAAGAAGTATTTTTTAATAACTAAAAAAAAAAACTCAATTATTAGTAAAAAAAATTTTGAAAAATTTAAAAAAAAAAAAGAGAAAATAAGGATTTAAAAAAAATAATTTCAACCAAAAACAATAATAGAAGATTCTAAACCAAAAAGAAAAATTTTTCCTAATCTAAGCAACAAAATAAACCGTCAGTTGTCCAAACTCGAACAATCCCCGGCAACGGCGCCAAAAACTTGGTGCACGAAAATTACTTCACACTATGTAATTCCGCACAACTAACCAGCAAGTGCACTGGGTCGTCCAAGTAATACCTTACGTGAGTAAGGGTCGAATCCCACGGAGATTGTTGGCTTGAAGCAATCTATGGTTATCTTGTAACTCTTAGTCAGGAAAACAATTCACTTATCAAATTGAATTACGAAAAATAAGAGAGTATGAAATAAATACTTATTATGCAGTAATGGAGAATATGTTGGGGTTTTGGAGATGCTTTGTCTTCTGAATTTCAGCGTTTCTCTTGTATTCCTCTTCCCTCATGCATGCAAAAGTGCAAAGTTCCTTCCATGGCAAGCTCTATGTAAGGTGTCACCGTTGTCAATGGCTACTTCCCATCTCCTCAGTGAAAATGGTCCAAATGCTCTGTCACAGCACGGCTAATCATCTAGAGGTTCTCGATCATACTGGAATAGGTTTTGCTATCCTTTTGCGTCTGTCACTACGCCCAGCACTCGCGAGTTTGAAGCCCGTCACAGTCATCCAATCCCAGACTCCTACTCGGAATACCACAGACAAGGTTTAGACTTTCCGGATTCTCCTGAATGACGCCATCAATTCTAGCTTATACCACGAAGATTCTGATTATGGAATCTAAGAGATACTCATTCAATCTAATATAGAATGGAGGTGGTTGTCATGCACACGTTCATGGGTTGAGGAAGGTGATGAGTGTCACGGATCATCACCTTCTCCATAATTAAGCGCGAATGAATATCTTAGATAGGAACACGCATGTTTGAATGGAAAATAGAAGTAATTGCATTAATTCATCGAGACGCTGCAGAGCTCCTCACCCCCAACAATGGGATTTAGAGACTCATACTGCCAAAAGGTACAAATTTCAGATCTAAAATATCATGAGATACAAAATAAATCTCTAAAAGTTGTTTAAATACTAAACTAGTAACCTAGGTTTACAGAAAATGAGTAAACTATGATAGATAGTGTAGAAATCCACTTCTGGGGCCCACTTGGTGTGTGCTGGGGCTGAGACTAAAGCTTCTCACGTGCCTGGGCTGTTTTGGGCGTTCAACTCCAGGTTGTAACCTGTTTCTGGCGTTGAACTCCAACTTGTAACCTGTTTCTGGCGCTGGACGCCAGACTGCAACATGGAACTGGTGTTGAACGCCAGTTTACGTCATCTATCCTTGAGAAAAGTATGGACTATTATATATTTCTGGAAAGCCCTTGATGTCTACTTTCCAACGAAATTGGAAGCGCTCCAATTGGACTCCTGTAGCTCCATAAAATCCATTCCGAGCGCAGAGAGGTCAGAATCCAACAACATCAGCAATCCTTTTTCAGCCCGAATCAGATTTTTGCTCAGCTCCCTCAATTTCAGCAAGAAAATACCTGAAATTATAGAAAAGCACACAAACTCATAGTAAATTCTAGAAATATGAATTTTCCTAGAAACTAATGAAAATATACTAAAAACTACATGAAATTAACCCCAAAAAGCGTATAAAATATCCGTTCATCACATACAAAATCACAAAGTGCCATTTTCAAAACAAACCAATTTCAACCCTTTTCAAGATCAACCAAAACATGCCAAAAATCAACCTCAAGCCTCCTCAACTCATACATTAACATTTTTATCAAATTCACAAACCACCATCCCACCATTTTAACCCATCTCAATCAAATAACACAATTTCAAACACATTTCCATGTCATATATTCTTCCTCATCCCAATTTCCACCAACACCATTTCCAATCAACCATCATTACATATAATCAATATCATCCTCATCATCAATATGCTTTCACCCACAATTCAACCTCAATCAATTATCAAGCATATATCAAAACCATGCATATATCTCTCATGTATCATACCATCAAAACATCAATATTCATAATCACATATATGATCACGCAATATGTCTTAACCATTTAATAACATCAACAATTCAATTCCTATCTTAGAGCCTCTAGCTTAAGTTTTCACACCACACTACATTTTAGATACAAGAAACCGAGACCATACCGTAGCCGATTTCCCCGCTCAACCCGGAGCACTTCCAAATCACTTTTCCACAAGCTCTCAAGGCTTCAACACCTCCAAGAACAGATTTTTATCACACCAAAGCCCTTTTCTAAACTTTCCAAAACCTCAATCAAGCTCCAACATACATATACACACATCCTAAACCATAATTATCACATCCAAACACAACAACTCAATACCCAAACATCATAAATCCACAAATTCCACTAGCGTTGAGAATCTTACCACACTCAAGGATCAAGGAGACAACATTAATCCTCTCCTTCAAGCTAGTTAGATCCTATAACATCAAAGAGCCCAAAATCTCAATATTTTTCTCCAAAAATTTGAATTTAAGGGCTGAGGAACTGAACTAAAATCGTGACTTACCTCAAGAACAAAGTAGTGGGTTTTGTAGAGCGCATCACGATGAATGCATGGCCGCAAGCGGTGCGGAAATCGGAGCTCCGGATCAAAAGTTATGGTGGTTTGAAGATCAAGTGAGGGTTAGAACCTTGGAAGAGTGTTCTTCCCTTTCTCATCGCATTTCTAGTATGTTTGAGGGTTTAGAGAGGAGAGAGAGTGCTGCTTTTAGGGTTTTAGGTTTAGTTTGGTTGGGTCAAGGGCTCAATATGGGTCCGGTTGGTCCGGTTTAGCCCGTTCGGTGCAATCTTAGGCCGATTTCTTTAAAATTGGTATCGAAATTCTTGTTTTAATCTCTTCTATTTTTGGCTTTCTAGAATAAATTATCATCTATGGGTTAATTAGTCATTAATTAACCGGGTTTTACATACAATATCTACTCCTAAGCTTGAAGTACGTCAAATAGGCTTGATCAACATCAACCCATAAGTCCCAACCTACTTACTAATTAGATTAGTAGTGGGTTGGTGTCAATGGGTATCAAATTGACCACCAAGGATTCTCAAATCACCAATTCATTGAGACCCAATATCTCAAGGTCACTCAATTCTCTTAGTCTAGGCCAAGAGTAAAGAAAACTACTCTAAAACTAGTGAAAGCATTTTAACAAACACCTGGAGTGAAATAAAAGTAAAGATCATAAAATACAAGAATTAATAAAACCCATAAATAATACAAGCAAGAAATCAACACTAGCAATGAAGATAAACATAAAGAGACATGAAAATATAAAATTGCATTAAAAGGAAAATGAAATCAACAAGGGTGTGTGAACATAAAAACAACAAAATAAAGGAAATTAACAACAAGAACTAGAAGAGCAAAGATGTAACAACAAGAAATTAAAAGGGAAAACTAAATCAAAACAAGAATTAAAAGTTGGATCTAAGGAAATTAAACCTAAACTACCCTAAATTCTAGAGAGAAGGAAGAGCTTCTCTCTCTAGAATTCTAACCTACAATATGATGTAAAACTCCACTAATGGCTTCTCCCCCCAATCCCTTGTAATCCTTGGGTTCAAAAGCATTAGAAATGAGTTGGATTTGGGCCTCCTTGAGCTCAAAAATCGCCCCTAGCGTTTTGCCTTTAGTGAAGTCACGTGCCACTTGTCACGCGCACGCATGGGTCACGTATACACATCGCTGGCAACTTCCTCTTCGACACGTGTGCGTGGGTGACGCGTGCGCGTCGCTGGCGAATCTCCTTCTCATGCGTACGCATGGATGACACGTACGCGTGGCCTTGGGTTCAGAAAGTCCTCATTTCTTCATGAATTCTCTATTTTTGGATGCTTTTTCTTCATTCCTTCAACCCAATCTTTGCTTTCTAAATCTGAAATCACTTAACAAACATATCAGGCATCGAATGAAATTAAAGTGAATTAAAATTAGCGATTTAAAGGCCCAAAAAGCATGTTTTTGCTCTTAAGCACAAATTAGGAAAAATTCACAAAACCATGCTATTTCATTGCATAAATGTGAAAAAAGTTGACAAAATTTCCTAAAATCAACACAAGATAAACTACAAAATTGGGGTTTATCAATGTGGCTGAGGTTTTGCAGCGTTATTTGTCACAGGGTTGAGTATCGGTGCTTGCATGTCGTGTTTAAAGTCGTTTTTGTTGCCTTGGAAATGGTCCGAAGCGGCGGCTATTGAAGGACGCGAGAAAAAGGGGTTTTAATCCATTTAGGTTTTGTGAGTTTCGACGAGTTGAGGTAGGGGATTTTATTTTAAAAATCAACAGTTTTTAATTTAAGAATGCCAAAAAGATTACTAAATAATTACAAATATTTTAAAATGCTATACATGATCAATTAATGAGAATTGGTGTGTGATGAACAGATATCTTATACGCTTTTTGGCATCCATTTCATATAGTTTTTAGGCTGTTTTGTTCAAGTTTTATTAAGTTTTCCTAGGTTTTAGTGCAAGAATCACATTTTTGGATTCTACTTTGAGTTTGTGTATTTTTATGCAATTTCAGGTATTTTTTGTTTGAAATTGAGGAGTTGGAGCAAAAGTTAGCAAAAGTCTGATTCAGAGACAGAGAAAGTACTGCAGATGCTGTCCTGATCTGACCTCCCTACACTCGAAAGAGATTTTCTGGAGCTACAGAAGTCAAATGGAGCATTCACAATGGCTAAGCTGACTTCCAGAGCTTTCCAGCAATGGTTAATAGTCTATACTTTGCTTTAGATTAGAAGGCCCAAACTTGGCATCCAACGCCAGCCTCTTACCCCATTCCAGGCGTCCAGCGCCTAAAGGAGGAGACCAGCGTCCAAACGCCCAAAGAGGACCCCTTAGCCAACGTTCAACGCCCTAGAGGCCTCCTAGAATGTGGATCTCAATCAAGCTCAGCCCAAACACTCACCAAGTGGGCCCTAGAAGTGGATTTTAGCACTAAAAACACTGTTTTACCCTTCTTAATGTAATCTTTAGTCATTAGTTTAGTATTTAAATACTTTTTCACCTCTCATTAAAGAGGATGCCATAATTTCGGGTATCATTGTGGTTTCATATTAGTATGAGTTTCTAAACCTCCTAGGTTGAGGGGAGGAGCCCTGTTAAGTTCTTTGAATTAATAAAAGTATTACTGTTTCTCTTCAATCTGTGTTTGATTCAATTCTAAGATGCATATTCATTCTTCAACTTGATGAATGGGATGATCCATGACAATCAGCTCCGTTCTTCATAGTAAGACCGCGTGCCTGACAACCATCCGTGTTCTTCTTGGGTTCGTATGAATACGTGACTGGAAAGCATCGAGCTGCCAGCTTGATTATACATTTCTTAGACGGTTAATCCACGACTTCGTTGGGAACTTCTTGAGACACCAGTTCAACCAAAGTACAGGGAGATTAGGGTCTCTCTGGTAGAGGCTAGAATCCAAAGGCGCAACATTTTTTGATCCGGAAGATCCAACCTTGTTTGTGGCATTTTGACTAGGATCATTAAGGAGAATGGACTGCAGAACTTCACCCTCAATCAGAATGGATTCACACTAATCCTGGGGTTCAGATCTGGAAGAGATTGGCGACCGTGACCATACGGGGTTGATCACATACAGCATGCCATAGAAGAAATTATTCACAATTGAAGAAGACAGTAATACCAGAGTTAATCTAGAAGGACAAAGCATCTCCAAGCCTTAACCATCTTCTTATCACTATTTACATTCAAATTCACAAAGCATTTTATACCCTTTTTCTTTATTCCTTTTTTTTTTTGCAATTAAACATGTCAACCTAGTTTAGATCTCACAAATCCAACAACTCTTCTATCCACCTGACAAAGACCTGCAAGATAGCTATAGCTTGCTTCAAACCACAATCCTTGTGGGATCGACCCTGACTTGCTCAGGTATTACTTGGACAACCCAGTGCACTTGCTGGTACAGTTGTACGAAGTGTGGGATTCGTACACCAAGTTTTTTACGCCGTTGTCGGGGATTGTTCGAGTTTGGACAACTGACGGATTATCTTGTTCCCTAGATCAGATATTGTCTTTAATTTTGTTAGAGTCTTTTATTTTATTTTATTTTTCTTCTTTTTCAAAAAAAATTAAAAACTTTTTCAAAAAACTTTTTTCTTTTATTTGTTTAATCTTTGTTTTTGGTTTGAGTCTTTTGCTTTTGTTCTTGTTGAAATTTTCGAAATTTTTGAGTCTTTCTTTTTAAAAATTTTCAAAAATAGTTTCTTTTGTTTGATTCTTGTGTCAATCTTTAAGTTTGGTATCTTCTTGTGTCTTTTCGTTGAATTTTCAAAAAATTGTGTCTTGGTTTTCAAAAATTTTAAGTTTGGTGTCTTTTGCATATTCTTCTGTTCTTTGAATTCTTTGAGTTTTGTTCTTGCTGTTCTTCTTGGTCTTCAAAGTATTCTTATTTTTCTTTTTGTTTTGATCTTAAAATTTTTAAGTTTGGTGTCTCTTTGTGTTTTTCTTGTTAATTTTCGCACACTAGGTCCCCTTAGGTCTAAAAATTTTAAGTTCGGTGTCTTTTTGTTGTTTTTTTGTTTCTTCGTTAAATTCAAAAATAAAAAATATATCTTTTCTATCTTTATTTTAATTAAAATTTTGAAAACTACATTGAAAATTCAGATTTTAATTTTAAATTATTATCTTATCTTATCTTAGTTTTCAAATTTCAAAATCGAATCTTTTCAAAAATCATATCTTTTTCAAAATCTTATCTTATCTTTTTATCTTTCTTTAAAATTCAAACAAATTAAAATTCAAAATTCAAAAATCTTATCTTATTTTATAATTCGATTTCAAAATTCAAAATTTAAAATTCAAATTTCAAATTTCAAAAATCAAACATTTTCAAAAATCAAATTTTTTTCAAATCTTTATCTTATCTTGTTTCAAATTCAAAAATTCAAAATTTAAAATTTCAAAATTTAAATCTTTAAATTCAAAATTCAAAATTCAAATTTTAAAATTTAAAATTCAAATTTTAATTTTCAAATTTAAAATTTAAATTTTAAATCTTTTTTATTTAAAAATTATCTTTTCTTAACTTCCTTATCTTATCTTTCTTACTCAACTTATCTTATCTTTTCTATCTTATCTTCTTTTAAATTTTAAAATTAAATATTTTTTAAATATTTTCAATTCTTATCTTATCTTGTTGACTTTTTCAAATATTTTTAAATTCAAATCTTTTCTAATCTTCTATCTTATCTTATTTTCAAATCTTTTCCTAATTAGTTACTTATCTTCTCTCTCTTCTTTTTCAAAACTTCCTAACTAATTCTTCTCTCTCCTAATTTTCAAAAATCCCTCCTCTCTTTCTCTATCTTCTTTTTCGAAAATTCATTAATTAATTTTCAATTCTTTTTAATTCATTAAACTTTATTTTCGAATTACATAAATAAATAAAACAAAAAAAAATATTTTAATTCTTGTTTATCTCTCTACTCCTAATATTCGAATTCTTCTTCTCTTCTCTCTATTCTCATTCTTCGTTCTTCTTCACATCTCATAGGGAGTTCTCTATTCTTTGACATAGAGTTCCCGTTCTTCTTCTTCCTTGTTTTCTTTTTCTTATTTATGTATGCAGGAACACTGAAGTCACTATGGATCTAAAGGGGAATATACGAATTAGGAGACCTCTGGGTTCTTATTCATTTGACACTCCTATTGACTCAGATGAATTTAAGGTCAACCTAGATCAGATCCTGCTATTACGACAAAAGTGCCAGTTTCATGGACACTCACAAAAAGGCCCTAGTATATTCATCTCTGACTTTCTGCAGTTCTGTGACACTGTAGAAGCCAATGGAGTTGACCCTGAAGTCCCCAGACTAAAACTCTTCCCATTTGCTCTGAATGATCAAGCAAATGTATGGTGGCATATTAAACTTAGAGGAAGTGTGAACACTTGGGATAAAGTTGTTAACCAATTTCTGAACAGGTTCTCTCCCTCACAGAGACTAGCGAAGCTAGTGACAAATGTCCAAACCTTTAGGCAGAAGGAAAGCGAATCCCTCTGTGATGGTTGGGAGAGGTACAAGTTGATGTTTAGAAATTTCCCTCCCCAAATGTTGTCTGGATAGGGCAAGACAATCATCTTCTATGAAGTTATCTCTAAGATGGCTAGAGAGACAATAGATCACTTTGCTGGCGGTTCTCTGGACCTTATAGAGACACATAAAGAGGCAAATGGGCTTATTGAGCTGGCTGTCAATAGCTAGCACTTACACTCCTGTGTGGAGACCCTAGTCAGGACAGAAGTTCTAAATATGGAGATTGTAGCCACATCTCCTGCTGAGGTTTATACTGCTCCTAGTGCTATGAGTGGTGACCACCCTCAAGGAGACACTCACACCTATGACCAGTGGACACCTGAGTAGGGTAATATTCCTTTTACTGAGTTGTTTGAGGAAGTGCATCCCTATAGGGCCCTCACAGAAAGCCTAATGCTCTCTGGTAAGGAGACCTTAAAAGAAGGTGAGACAGTAGTCTTCACCAAAAAGGCTGAACCTTAGGATTCTGCTACTGAGGGACTGAAGGCAATCACAGACCAGAAGGATCCTGAGACTGCTATTGAGCACGACCCTACAGAAGAGAAAGAACCTCAAGTTGATTCTTCTCGGGGCGTGCAAGAGGAGCATGTGATTACCACAGAGCTCGTCCTTGCAGAGGTGAAAGAGCCTCAAGAGTTGCCTTTCCTAGGCGTGTAGAAAGAACCGGTAGATGAGCAGTTGGCTCATTTCCTAGCAGCCCTTAAGGAGCTGCAACTCGATATCTCTGTTGGAAAGGTATTGGGAAAAAGGACCCCCTATACGGCCTGTCTAAAAGACATTCTTTTTGAAAAGAATGACCTATGGGGAGATGAAATAGAGGTATTTATTGAGAAGTATAGTATCCTAATTCAGAATGAGCTGCCAAGGAAGATGTCAGATCCAAGGAGCTTTCAGATCCTATGGACTACTGCAAAGCTCACTTTTGACAAAGCCCTGTATGATCTTGGCTTAAGTTTAAATCCGATACCTTCATCTATGATGAAGAAGCTGGGAATCCAAGAGGTACAAGAAATAAGGATTACCTTGAATAAGGACTGGATGGTGTTCAAGGTTCTTGACGCTCTATTATCCCCTGACAAGGGGGGCACTTGCATAAAGAATTCAGCATTCAAGCCTCCTCCCTTGGATAAAACCAATTCCCTCCTAAGACCAAACGTAAGTTTGTTATTGGATGTACACTATCCACAAAGGAGGAAGGCCCCAAAAGGAAGATGCCTAGGGGCTAGAAAAATAAAAATATCCCTACTGAAGGCTTTTCACCATGGAAGATGGTAGTATTCACTTATCTCATCGTGGTATTCACCATGGAAGAGGGAAGTGGCAAAAAGGGACACCAGCATATTGCTGCAAGCCCAACCTTGCCTCAGGCGGTGAACAAGATCCTGTCTCTTAAGCGTCTTATGCTAATCCATGAGAGCACAGGAAGGACGCTCCCAGTAAGGAGTAAGGATTTATTCCTCTATGAATATCTTCCTCCTTGAAAGGGGCCATCCGTCAATTTAATGACATTAAAGAAGTACTTGTTGGGAGGCAACCCAACCATAAGTAGAGTATTTCTGTTCTTATTCTTTTGTTTATTTTTATTTTAGTTTATTTTTAGAGTTTTCCCTTGCTTTTTAATGTTTGTGATCATGTGCAGTAGTTAGAACAGAAACAGAAACAATCAGAGCTGGAAATAGAACACCCTGGAGTAGAAACCTTACTGGCGTTGAACGCTAGACAAGGGGGGCACTTGCATAAAGAATTCAGCATTCAAGCCTCCTCCCTTGGATAAAACCAATTCCCTCCTAAGACCAAACGTAAGTTTGGTATTGGATGTACACTATCCACAAAGGAGGAAGGCCCCAAAAGGAAGATGCCTAGGGGCTAGAAAAACAAAAATATCCCTACTGAAGGCTTTTCACCATGGAAGATGGTAGTATTCACTTATCTCATCGTGGTATTCACCATGGAAGAAGGAAGTGGCAAAAAGGGACACCAGCATATTGCTGCAAGCCCAACCTTGCCTCAGGCGGTGAACAAGATCCTGTCTCTTGAGCGTCTTATGCTAATCCATGAGAGCACATGAAGGACGCTCCCAGTAAGGAGTAAGGATTTATTTCTCTATGAATATCTTCCTCCTTGAAAGGGGCCATCCGTCAATCTAATGACATTAAAGAAGCACTTGTTGGGAGGCAACCCAACCATAAGTAGAGTATTTCTATTCTTATTCTTTTGTTTATTTTTATTTTAGTTTATTTTTAGAGTTTTCCCTTGCTTTTTAATGTCTGTGATCATGTGCAGTAGTTAGAACAGAAACAGAAACAATCAGAGCTGGAAATAGAACACCCTGGAGTAGAAACCTTACTGGCGTTGAATGCTAGACAAGGAGCTAGAGTGGGCGTTCAACGCCCTCTAGGGAGTAACAAGCTGGCGTTGAATGCCAGCCATGGTGTAGCAGTTGGGCGTTCAACGCCTATATAGAGGGCAGGGAATTCAATTGCCTTAGCCTCTCAAGACCTGTAGGTCCCACAGAATCTCCACCTACACCACCCTCTTCTACCCTATCCTTCCCCATTGTTCATATTTGCTCGAGGACAAGAAAAACTCCTAAGTTTGGTGTTGCAAAACCTTTGCTTTTTGACTTCTACCACTCCTAAGTTTGGATTCGTTCTCTTAATCCCCTTTCTTATGTTATTTTTTTCTATTTTCTGTTATGTTTTCTGTTCTCTTATTCATGTTGCATGAACATCTATGTCTTAAAGTTATAAAATGTTCCATATATCTTTCACCTTGCTTAAAAAGAAAATTTTATTTGAAAAAAATTGAGAGCTACATGAATTTCAAGTTTATCATAAGAATAGTTCAATTATCTTGATGTGGTGGCATTGCTTTTGTTTTCTGAATGTATGAATAAATAGTGCATATTTGAAGTTGGAAATTTTAAAATGTTGGCTCCTGAAAGAATGATGAAAAAGGAAAAGTATTATTGGTAATCCAAAAAATCTAAAAATTGATTCTTGAAGTAAGAAAAAGGAGCAAAAATAATAAAAGAAAAAGCATGTTGCAATAAAAGAAAAAAATTATATGCATGCAAAAAAAATAATAAAATGGCAAAAAAAAATTAAATAGAAAAAAATAAGAAAAAGCAAAAAAAGTCAATAGCTCTTTAAACCAAAAGGCAAGAGCAAAAAGCCAATAACCCTTTAAACCAAAAGGCAAGGGTAAAAGGATCCAAGACTTTGACCATCAATGGTTAGGAGGGCCTACCAGGAATCAAATTCTGGCCTAAGTGGCTCAACCAAGTTGTCCCTAACCATATGCTTGTGGTGTGAAGGTGTCAAGTGAAAAGTTTGAGAATGAGCAGTTAAAGTCGTGGTCCAAAGCAAAAAGAGTGTGCTTAAGAACTCTAGACACGTCTATCTGGGGATTCTAGCAAAGTTGAATCACAATCTGAAAAGGTTCACCTAGTTAAAGTGTCTATGGCATTTATGTATCCGGTGGTAATATTGGAAAAAAAAAGTGCTTAGGGTCACGTCCAAGACTCTGAAAGCTGTGTTCAAGAATAAAAAAGAACTAAACTAGGAGAGTCAATAATATCATCTAGATTCTAAATTTCTAAAGAGACCAACCATTCTGAGTTTCAACGGATAGTGAGATGCCAAAACCATTCAGAAGCAAAAAGCTACTAAGTCCCGCTCATCTAATTGAAACTGAGCTTCATTGGAAACTCTGAGATTTATTGTATCGTACTCTTCTTTTTATCCTACTATGTTTTTAGTTTCTTGAGGACAAGCAACATTCTATGTTTGGCATTGTGATGAGCGGATATTTTATATGCTTTTTGGCATCCTTTTCATATAATTTTTAGCATGTTTTGTTCAAGTTTTATTAAGTTTTCGTAGGTTTTAGTGAAAAAATCACATTTTTGGATTCTACTTTGAGTTTGTGTGTTTTTATACAATTTCAGGTATTTTCTGGCTGAAATTGAGGAGCTGGAGCAAAAGTTAACAAAAATCTGATTCAGAGACAGAGAAAGCACTGCAGATGCTGTCCGGATCTGACCTCCCTGCACTCGTAAGAACTTTTTGGAGCTACAAAAATCCAAAAGGAGCGTTCTCAATGGCTATGGAAAGCTGACTTCCAGAGATTTCCAGCAATGTATAATAGTCCATACTTTACTTCAGATTAGAAGGCCTAAAACTAGCGTCCAACGCCCGCCTCCTGCCTCATTCTAGGCGTCCAGTGCCAAACAAGGAGATCAGCGTCCAAACACCCAAAGAGGACCCCCTAGCCAGTGTTCAACGCCCTAGAAACCTCCTAGCACGTGGATCTCAATCAAGCTCAACCCAAACACTCACCAAATGGGCCTCCAGAAGTGGATTTTAGCACTAAAAATACTATTTTACACTTCTTAATGTAATCTTTAGTCATTAGTTTAGTATTTAAAGACTTTTACACCTCTCATTAAAGAGGATGCCATAATTTCCGGTATCATTGTGTTTTCATATCAGTATGGGTTTCTAAACCTCCTAGGTTGAGGGGAGGAGCCCTGCTGAATTCTATGAATTAATAAAAGTATTACTGTTTCTCTTCAATCCGTGTTTGATTCAATTCTAAGATGTATATTCGTTCTTCAACTTGATGAATGGGATGATTTGTGACAATCAGCTCTGTTCTTCATACTAAGACCGCGTGCCTGACAACAACCCGTGTTCTTCTTGGGTTCGTGTGAATACGTGACTGGAAAGCATCGAACCGCGGGCTTGATTATACATCTCTAAGACGGTTAATCCACGACTTCATTGGAGACTTCTCGAGACACCAGTTCAGCCGAAGTATAGGGAGATTAGGGTCTCTGTGGTAGAGGCTAGAATCCAAAGGCACAGCATTCTCTAATCCGGAGGATCCGACCTTGTTTGTGACATTTTAAGTAGGATCATTAAGAAGAATGGACTGCAGGAGCTTCACCCTCAATCAGAATGGATCCGTACTAACCCTGGGGTTCAGATCTGGAGGAGATTGGCGACCGCAACCATATGACGTTGATCACATATAGCCTGCCATTGAAGAAATCATTCACAATTGAAGAAGACAGTAATATCAGAGTTAATCCAGAAGGACAAAGCATCTCCAAGCTTTAACCATCTTCTTATCACTATTTACATTCAAATTCACAAAGTATTTTATACCCTTTTTCTTTATTCCTTTTTTTTTTTCAATTAAACATGTCAACCTAGTTTAAATCTCACAAATCCAACAACTCTTCTATCCGCCTGACTAAGACCTGCAAGATAACTATAACTCGCTTCAAACCACAATCCTCGTGGGAACGCCCCTGACTCGCTCAGGTATTACTTGGACGATCCAGTGCACTTGCTGGTACAGTTGTATGAAGTGTGGGAATTCGTGCACCAATGTGGTTGAAAATTGTTAGTGAATGTGAGCATGTCTGAGCATGCTGAAACTGAATTTTGGTATATTTAAAGGTGCTGTAAAGAATTGGGTGATTAAATGAGTTATATGTGTATTTGTTAATTGTGAATTTGTTATTGATGATGATATGGTTATAGTTGCTGCTGGTTGTATAGTAATTGTGAGTAATAAATGCGGTGTTGTTTGTTGAAATGGAAATATGAATAAAGTCTAAATTGAGGGCTGGTTTGGATTGAGATAAGTTGAGAAGTTATGAATGTTAGGGTGTTATAGGAGCGACGTTGCAAGCACAGAGGACATTGATTTCAAAATTGAAAAAAGGTAGCCTAACATCTAGATTAGTGAAAAAGCAATCATAGGCATAAAAGAAAGGGCATTCCGACCTATCAAGTGGGGAAAAACACACCTTTTCCTTGGAATCAACAACCACTATTTTATAGTTCCTCTCATCCTCCCGTTTTTCACACAACTTATGGTGCCTACGAAAGGTCTCAGCATACTCTATCAATAACAGGGACGGGAGTAAGAACAGAAATATCTACCGAAGTCAGGTGAGAGGGAACTTTGGTAGACATATTGTGAATAACAGATCAAGACAAATACAACAAATAAAGAAATCATCACAAAAGAAGTCGTACACCAAAAAAAGGAAGTCGGACTTTCTATCAATAGAACAAAAACATCGATTTCAAAAATAGTTTTTCAACAAAGAAACCCAAAATATCGAAATGGCATCACTTTCAAACAAGAAAAAGCGACACCATTTAGGGACAATACAATTATAGTACACAACAACAATCTCAAGCAGCGACAGTTTCAAATAGCTTCAAGATACAACAAGCAGCAAAGGAAATACAAAAGTCTCCATTACCAACAACAATTCAAATCACTATTCAAAGTGTCATTCAAAACAAGGAAATACAAGTACTACCTAGAGCAAATCAAAAATAGAAAACAAAAAAAAATGGGCAAAAGCACCAACCTTGATGAAACGAGAAAATAGAAGGGCACGTCAAATAGCAATAATCACGAACGTTCCTCTCCAAAATACAAACAAAACCTTTAAAAGATTCAAGATGGAGAAATCTTGAACTGGAACACAGTTATGGATGAAGAACGAAGAAAGTGAAAGAAGGAAGCAAGTAACCAAGCAAAATAAACGTTTTTATAAATGGAAAAGAAGGAAGAGGAAAGAGATGAAGGATTTATAAGGGCAAGGGGAAAAAAAAGACATTTCACAGCCCACCTTTGATGCCACGCACGAAGCCCAAGTGAAACAACCGTGTAATGTGCGCCACGTCATCAAGTAGCAACATTTCAAAATTTTGAAACATGTCGAGTACCCGACCTCATAAAGGCGGCATACCCAACTAAGGAAACTGGAACCACAAATTCTTGAGTCCGACCTCATGAAAGCTCAGACTCAAACAGGGATACTATTCATACCCTGACCCAAAATAAAGCCAGGACCATTAAGGATAAAGGCCCACCAACAGTGGCCTCTTCCACTTACCCGACCTCTTAAGAGGTCGGATGCGACAAGGAGATCCAGTCTTACTTATCTAAATAAGTAACTGCCTCCCCAAATCTCTCCTACTATCTCTATCTCACCTAGAAGATAGATTCTAACAAATTCCAAAGATAAAGGGAACGGTTATCCACCAACAAAGGTGGAAGTACTCCAAAATGATGGTTATCTATTTTATAAATACATTGATACCCTCAGGTATATTCAAGTCCCAATCTACTTAAAGTCCTTGCTAAGTTAAGTATTGGAGTCTCTTGTAGGTACCACTCTCAACTCCTCACAAAGAATTCGGACGGCGACATCTCGGCAACGATACAAGTCAGACGCTGCTTTAAAAGAAGTCTAGACCTCATGTCCCGACCCAAAAGCAATCTAATTTCAAGTAACTCCTGAAATAATTTGATAAAACATTTTTAGATATGAAAGTGATATGGTCACCATTAATACGAGCTATAACTCGGCCCCATAACCGTTACTGACCATCACCATAACTCGACATTTTGCCGTTATTGCTCGGCCCTTATGAGCTATAACTCGGTGGCGTTAATATTACCATAACCGACGTCCCAAACGGAAAGATAAAATCGGTTACGAAACCGATTTTATCACCTACAATGTAACGGACGAACATATTTCTATAAAAGGAAGGTAAAATGTCTTTTTTGGTATCTTTATCTTGAACTTAACACCATAACTGACTTAAGCATTGGAGTGCCTTTGCAGGTACAACCTACTCCCTTTGTATTGCTCGTACCTTCATATCTACAACAAACATAAAGAGCTCGGACTCTGAGGAGCGGACGCCCAACCTCGCAGCACATAGCTCGGCTAACCTCGAGGAGTGGAAGCCGACCTATTTCCCAGGCAAGATCAATTGGCGCCCACCGTGGGGCCGAGGAAATCATATTTTTTCTTTTGGTCCCATCACTTCCATCTGCATCAATGGCTGACGTACCGCCTCCGTCACTGTCCGAACTCATGCGAATGGTAGCTGAGCTACAACAAGCTAATCAACGGATGGCTGACGAAAACCAAATAATGTCTGCTCAAATTGCTGAACTAAATCATGCTCGGATTGAACACAATGATGCTCACCGCCAACAGGCGGAAGACGAGGAACATCAATCCCAACCGACTCATGTTTCGGAAACCGCTCAACATGAAGAGCAGCAGCCCGATGACGAGAAAGAAGAATCCGAGGACCTTGTAGGCCCCTTTACAGAAGAAGTAATGAACTTCGAACTGCCGAAGAGGTTCACTCTGCCGTTGACCCTCACGCCTTATGATGGACTCGGAGATCCGAGGAAGTTCATAAAGAAATTCCGATCAATAATGATCGTCAATGGTGCATCAGATACAGTCTTATGTCGTTGTTTTCCGAATTATTTAGACGGTCCTGCACTTGATTGGTTGTGTGCTTTGCCTGCAGGTTCCATTTCACGCTTTCATCAGCTGGCGAAGTTATTTGAAGAACATTTCGCCGGATCTGCAATATACTTGCACGACTCTGATTACCTGAACACCATCAAGCAAGGACCAAACGAAAGCCTAAAGGACTATATGACTCGTTTTACCAAAATCGCAATCAGCATACCAGATCTCCACCCCGAGGTCCATCTGCATGCAATTAAAAGCGGCCTCCGACCCGGGAAATTCCAGGAGACGATCGCAGTGGCAAAACCGAAGACTCTAGCAGAATTTCGAGAGAAAGCAAAAGGACAAATTGACATCGAGGAACTCCGACAAGCTCGGAAATCTGACAAGTCACACTTCCGCGAAGAAGATAAGAACTCAACCACTAAGAAAAGTTTTAAACTAACACCTCGATTTGATTCTTATACGCAGTTTAACACTAAAAGGGAAGACATAATCAAGGAGATCTTGAACTCCAAATTAATCAAGCCACCAAGAAAGGCCGGCACATACCAGGATGCAAGGCATGTAGACAAATCAAAGTACTGCGCTTTCCACCAAAAACACGGCCACAATACCGATGATTGTGTGGTCGCCAAAGATCTCTTAGAACGACTAGCAAGACAAGGCCACCTAGAAAAATACATTGGTGGTCACATCCAAAAACGTGGCCCCAGTTCCACAACAAACGACCTCTCTGAACAACACCGAGGAAAAGAGAAGGCATCCTCAAACCAATATGAAAGACCACGAGGTATAATCAATTGTATTTCAGGAGGATACGCAAGTGGGGGATACTCAAACTCAGCAAGGAAAAGGTCATTCAGAGCAATATGCTCAGTAGAAGGACCAAAGCAAGATACAGCAATCAATAACTCACAACCAGAGGTCACCTTCACACAGGCCGACTTTAACTCCAACATACAAAATTTGGACGACCCTGTGGTAATCACCCTCCAGCTAGGGGATCTATTAGTGAAAAAAGTACTCTTGGATCCCGGAAGCAGTGCCGATGTTCTGTTTTACTCAACATTTCAAAAGATGAAGCTCAGCGACAACATGCTACAGTCCACAGGAGGAGACTTAGTCGGATTCTCGGGAGAACGCGTTCCAATACTCGGTTCAGTGTGGTTACAAACCACACTGGGTGAGCATCCTCTTTCAAAAACTAATGATATTCAATATCTAGCAGTTGACTGTTTCAGTCCATATAACCTTATCCTTGGCCGACCTTTTTTAAATAAGTTCGGCGCCATTGTCTCTACCGTCCATCTCTGTGTAAAGTTTCCATTGCAGGATGATCAGGTTGCAACAATCCATGGAGATCATAAAGAGGCCCGACAGTGTTATAACACCAGCATGAAGTTCCAAAACCGCTCAACACAACAAGTCAACAATGTCGAACTCAAGCAAAACGAGGACACACTAGCTGACCTCGACCCAAGAGCCGATTTTCTCGAGCGACCAAAACCATCCGATGACCTGCAAAAAGTGTATTTTAATAATGACCCTAAAAAATTTACATATGTAGGTACATCAATCAACCCAACTGAGTTACAGGCCATAAAAACGTTTCTACAAGAAAACGCCGAGCTTTTTGCCTGGAAACCTGCAGACATGCCCGGCATTGATCCACAAATTATCACTCATAAACTAGCAATAAACTCGGCAGTCCGACCAGTACAGCAGAAGAAACGAAAACTCGGCGAAGAAAAGAGGAGAGCGTCACTAGAAGAAACACAAAAACTCATCAACGCTGAATTTATCAAAGAGATCAGATTCACTACATGGCTAGCCAATGTGGTAATGGTAAGGAAACAAAACGGTAAGTGGCGCATGTGCGTCGATTTCACCGATTTAAACAAGGCATGCCCCAAGGATTCTTACCCCCTACCATCCATAGACTCTTTAGTAGACAATGCATCAAGTTACGCTACTTTAAGTTTTATGGATGCGTATTCAGGGTATAATCAAATACTCATGCACCCCTCCGATAAAGATAAAACAGCTTTTATCACTGATTTCGGTAACTATTGTTATAAAGTTATGCCATTTGGATTAAAGAACGCAGGTGCAACTTATCAACGCCTTATGGATAAAGTGTTCGCCAAACAAATCGGCAGAAACATCGAAGTTTATGTCGATGATATGGTCGCCAAAACAAAAACCGGACATAATCACATCAGCGACCTTACAGAAATATTTGGCCAGATCCGCCAGTACAACATGCGCCTCAACCCCGAGAAATGTGCCTTCGCCGTTCAAGGGGGTAAGTTTTTAGGTTTTTTACTAACGTGCAGGGGAATAGAGGCAAACCCAAACAAATGCCGAGCAGTGTTGGACATGGCCAGCCCCAAAACAGTAAAAGAAGTTCAGCGTCTCACAGGACGCCTTGCCGCACTTTCCAGATTTGTTCCCTGTTTAGCTTCAACTTCTATTCCTTTTTTCCAAACAATTAAAAAGAAAAACAGATTTGAATGGAACGACGATTGTGAGAAAGCATTTTCCAAATTAAAAACAACTCTCTCACAACCGCCAATTTTACAAAAACCCCTACAAGGGGAGGACTTATTTCTATATCTGTCAGTCACTGATTGGGCGATAAGCTCGGCCCTTGTATCAGAGAGAAACAAAGTGCAACATCCGATATACTTCGTCAGCAAAACTCTCCAACATGCCGAGCTCAATTACCCAAGGATTGAGAAGCTCGCACTGGCACTAATATTCTCGGCACGACGTCTCCGACCTTACTTCCAGAGCCACGTTATCTACGTCAGAACAGATCACCCACTAAGACAAGTGTTACACAAACCAGAAATCGCAGGACGACTCATAAAGTGGGCAGTCGAACTGTCTGAGTTCGATATCAGATACCAATCCAGAGGACCGATCAAGTCACAATTTTTAGCAGATTTCATCGCCGAGTTTACTACACCATCTGAGGAAGATCATGCAAAACAATGGATCTTATATGTGGATGGATCTTCCAATAATGGGGGTTGTGGAGCAGGAATACGCCTGGAAGCCGAGGACGGATTCATACTTGAACACTCAATACACTTAGCTTTCAAAGCCAGCAATAACCAATCCGAGTATGAAGCACTGCTCGCTGGACTCCGACTCTGTTTAGATCTCCAAATCTCGACGATCAAGGTATATTGTGATTCTTTGTTAGTAGTACAGCAGGTAAACGACCTTTTCCAGGTAAAAGATCCTCTACTCTCTAAATACCTGCTATTAGTCAAAAAATTATTAAAAAAATTTGTCAAATTTGAAATAGAACATATACCACGCGAACAAAATCAAAGGGCAGATATCTTATCAAAGCTCGGCAGCACACAATCCGAGTTATCCACACTGCAACAATTCACAATAACATCACCCACTGTTACTCTGACAAATGTGTTAAGTGTTACACAGGTAAAAGATTGGAGGGAAGACTTTATACACTATTTACAAACAGGTAATATACCAGAAGGGGTCGAGAACGATAAAAAGTTCCGACGGCAAGCATCCTCCTTCACAACACTCAACGGAACATTATATCGACGTGGATATACTCGCCCCCTACTAAAATGCCTCAACAAGCCAGAAGCTGACATAGCATTAGCAGAAGCACATGAAGGAATCTGTGGCACACATACAGGAGCTCGGAGCCTAGCATCAAAAATCCTCCGAGCTGGATTCTTCTGGCCGACATTGAAACAGGACAGCCAACAAAAAATCAGGACATGCCAGAATTGCCAAAGACACGCACCATTGATACACATACCTGCCGAGCAAATGCATCATTCAGAAATCAGCTGGCCATTTAACCAATGGGGTTTGGATATACTCGGGCCGTTTCCTACGGCACCGGGCCAGTTTGCCGACCAAAAGTTTCAATCTTTCTTGCAGAATCTCAAAATAAACCAACACTTCGCCTCCGTTGAACACCCTCAAATGAACGGACTAGCTGAGGCTGCAAATAAGGTCATCCTGCATGCACTAAAAAAGAAACTAGATGACGCCAAAGGACTCTGGGCCGAACTAATACCTGAAGTCCTTTGGGGATACAACACCACCCCACAAACATCAACAAAAGAAACGCCATTCAGACTGGTATATGGATCGGAAGCCATGATCCCCCTAGAGATCTCCCAGAACTCAATCCGAACTTACATGGACAACCAAGACGAAGCTCGGAAATCCGAGCTCGACATCATTGAAGAAATCAGAGACATCGCCGCCTTGAAGCAACGCGCGGCGCAGCAAGTAATTGCTCGACAGTACAACAAGTCGGTCAAAAGCAGATCATTCGTCAAAGGAGACTTAGTCCTCCGCAAGACCGAAACTGCTCGGAAACCACCAACACATGGAAAGCTCGCAGCCAATTGGGACGGTCCATACCGAGTATCAAACGTACTCGGTCAAGGAGCATACAAGCTAGAATCATTAGATGGTAAACTCATGCCTAGTACATGGAATGTGTCTTCCTTAAAGAAATTTTATAGTTAAAAGACAGGGACAGGCTTGTACTCTTTTTCCTACTGCCAAGATTTTATCCCAAAGGGTTTTGCTTGGAGAGGTTTTAACGAGGCTAGCCTACCTGCACCTTTGTATTCAAAAGGTTCATAAAAACTCCGAATATATAGGAGACAAATATCATCTTCTTTATCAAATAACTATACGACTAGTATTGTCGATCAAATATAACCCTATCAAATACAGCTCAGACAAAGCCTAATATATGTCTAAGCTACAACCTGCCATCATCAGATAACCACAGCAACAAAGATAGCAATAAGCTCGGAACATTTTCCGGCAAATATCAAACAGCTTTTATAAAAAGCATCACATTCAAAATTCAAACAAGTCAAATTCAACAAAGTTCAAACAAAACAAGCTAACTATCACATATGCAAAATAAATTCAAACACGTTTCTAACAGAACACACTAAACATTATCGGCTTCATCTTCTGCATCGCCATCATCTTCGATCAGTTGACCATCTCGAACTATCTTTCCAGGATCCATACCAGAAAGATCGGCATCTGGAACCAAAAACTTAACCTGCAACCTCGCCCTTTCAAAACCTTCAACAAAAGAATCTAATATCTCATCCGCCTTTTTCTTCTCCATCTCCTTAAATTGAGCAGTAACCTCAATCAAACGAGTTTGTATGTTCACCAGATCACTTTCCTTTTTCTTCAAATCTTCCACATCTCTAGAATAACTTTCTTTAGTCTCCTTCAACAACTTCTCGGTCTCAGTCAAACGAGCTTGAAGCTCAGCAGCAACACTCTTACTCTTCACCAACTCCTCCTTCAAAACAGAAACCTCTCCTTTCTCTGCAGAAACCCTCTTATTTTTCAACTCTTGGCTACGCCCAAGACTTGCAAGACGAAGACCAACAACCTAAAGAAATAAACTCATAAGACTCCCAAAAAGAAGAGTAAAGAAAAACCAATAAAATCATTACCTGCATATACTGCCCAACAGCCATGTCCCCGACTTCCTTTGCAAGAGTAACGTCAGCCGACGACTGACAATACTCATCCACCACAGCCATATAGGGATACTCCTTTCCCCACACCGAAAATGCCTCACTTTGTTCCGAAATTTCATGAAGCCTTTTTTGATTGCCCATAAAAGCCTGTATCTCTTCAAGAGGAACCCCTATCTCCTTATCGTCAGAATCATCCGACAAATCAACAAGGTCGGACTTCTTCCTCTTCTTCGCAATCACCTTCCTCCGACCTTGACGAGGCTGCGTAACCTCGCCGACACCAGCAACTTTCTCAGCATTAGACGACGATACCTCTTTCTCCAGATTCTTATTTTTGAAACGCGTCCTCAAAGACGCAGCTGAAACACCAGGATATTTACCACCTGTGAAAACAACAAACACATCAGACACACGACAAGAAGCAATAAACACCTTATAAAAACCCTATGACTCACCCAAATAGGCTACCACAGCATCTTTATCCTCCTCCCACTTCAGAAGCTCATACATTGAAATTAAGTCTCCCCGACCGATATTTTCAACAAGAAACTCAATCACACAAACGTTCCTCGGAGAAATAACCTCAGGACCGAGTATATTCTGAGGTTCCGAGCACCAATACAATGGGAACTTCTCAGCCAGATTTTCATCCACGAAAAACGGAAAATCTTTTTCCAAAGCACTAACCTTTAAATACATCTCTTTAAAATCTTTAAAAGAGGATTTGTACAATTTGAAAATGCCAAAACCAGGGGTGCTATTGAAGTTTATCCAACCACCTTTCCACACCCCTTTGGCTTGAAATAAAGAAAAGAAAAGGTCAACAGACGGCACCACTTCCAGAAACTCCATTAAAATTTCATACGAACGGAGAAACGCCCACCCATTGGGATGAAGCTGCGACGGAGCACAGTTTAACTGCCTCAACACCTGACATTCGAAATCAGTGAAAGGTAATCTAACTCTCAACTCCTCAAGAACACAGCTGTGCATATAGAAAAATTCAAAGTCTCTACCCCGGTGATAAACCCTATCATTAACACTACAGGGGAGCAACTCAACCCCAACCCCAGAGTTCCGCCTCACCACCCTACTAGCATCTACTTCCTTAACAGCAGCTTCATCACAGAACAATGACACCCGAGACCTCACGTCATCCCCTACCCAGTCATAAGACCAATCTATTTCACCTTTCTTCTCCTTCTCAAACCCCATTAGAAACAGTAAACAAACATGCAACCAAGAAATACAAAGAGTTGAGAGAAGAAACGAATTAGAAGAAGACAAACGTGACCATACCTCTCTTGCTCATTCTCCAGACAAGAAGCAGAAAACCAAAAACGCTCAAAATTCCAATCAGCAAAAACAATTAATCACAACCAAAAAACGTTCCAAATATCAAAACCCCCTCAGTCACATCAAACGACGAAAGAAGCATTGGAAACCATCAAAACATTAATGAAGAACCCACTCCTTCTCTCTCCTGAACAAAAAACACGCACAATTTTCCACGTGGCGCAAACGGGAAGTTACTTTAATGAAGTACGTTGAACTGGGGGCTCACTCAGTAACCCACTTAACCGAGTTATAACTCATTACAAAAGCTCAACCTGCTTCATTAAAAAACTTTCCTCAGGCTAAGCTTGGGGGCTGTGATATGGTCACCATTAATACGAGCTATAACTCGGCCCCATAACCGTTACTGACCATCACCATAACTCGACATTTTGCCGTTATTGCTCGGCCCTTATGAGCTATAACTCGGTGGCGTTAATATTACCATAACCGACGTCCCAAACGGAAAGATAAAATCGGTTACGAAACCGATTTTATCACCTACAATGTAACGGACGAACATATTTCTATAAAAGGAAGGTAAAATGTCTTTTTTGGTATCTTTATCTTGAACTTAACACCATAACTGACTTAAGCATTGGAGTGCCTTTGCAGGTACAACCTACTCCCTTTGTATTGCTCGTACCTTCATATCTACAACAAACATAAAGAGCTCGGACTCTGAGGAGCGGACGCCCAACCTCGCAGCACATAGCTCGGCTAACCTCGAGGAGTGGAAGCCGACCTATTTCCCAGGCAAGATCAGAAAGCTTCCTTCCAGGTAATTTGATTTTGATTGTTAAAATTATTGAGAAATAGTACATTTGGTTGAAGTTTATGTCATTATGTGTATGTTATGTGTTTAGTAACTAATTTTTTATAATGTAGATAACATTTTTGTACTTTCACGTATCCATTTTTATAGGTACTCGTAGTGGTAGGTTAAGGTTAGTGTAATTTTTTAATCCCGCTCTATTAGAATTAGAATTGACTGTGATTAGTGTTTTTAGCCTAAACTAAAAATTACTCTATAATCCGAGCTTAAAATTACCTACAATGTCAACTGTACATATATACGTTGCTAAAGTTTTTTTTTTTTTCTTTTTTTTTTCAGGATATACTTGCACACCCGAACTAACAACGGCCAGCATGAGTATACTCCCAAAATAATTAAGGAACTCACTAATTCGTTATCATGTTATCTTGTGAAAAAGGTATTTGAGAATAATGCTAGGTATTTAAAATATTATAGATAATAAATAAAAATATATAATTAATATTATTTGTATTGATAAAAAAATTTAAATTATTTTTTTAACTTAATGATATAATTAATTTTTTTATAATTATTTTTTTTATTTAATTACATCTGATCTTGCCTGGGAAATAGGTCGGCTTCCACTCCTCGAGGTTAGCCGAGCTATGTGCTGCGAGGTTGGGCGTCCGCTCCTCAGAGTCTGAGCTCTTTATGTTTGTTGTAGATATGAAGGTACGAGTAATACAAAGGGAGTAGGTTGTACCTGCAAAGGCACTCCAATGCTTAAGTCAGTTATGGTGTTAAGTTCAAGATAAAGATACCAAAAAAGACATTTTACCTTCCTTTTATAGAAATATGTTCGTCCGTTACATTGTAGGTGATAAAATCGGTTTCGTAACCGATTTTATCTTTCCGTTTGGGACGTCGGTTATGGTAATATTAACGCCACCGAGTTATAGCTCATAAGGGCCGAGCAATAACGGCAAAATGTCGAGTTATGGTGATGGTCAGTAACGGTTATGGGGCCGAGTTATAGCTCGTATTAATGGTGACCATATCACAGCCCCCAAGCTTAGCCTGAGGAAAGTTTTTTAATGAAGCAGGTTGAGCTTTTGTAATGAGTTATAACTCGGTTAAGTGGGTTACTGAGTGAGCCCCCAGTTCAACGTACTTCATTAAAGTAACTTCCCGTTTGCGCCACGTGGAAAATTGTGCGTGTTTTTTGTTCAGGAGAGAGAAGGAGTGGGTTCTTCATTAATGTTTTGATGGTTTCCAATGCTTCTTTCGTCGTTTGATGTGACTGAGGGGGTTTTGATATTTGGAACGTTTTTTGGTTGTGATTAATTGTTTTTGCTGATTGGAATTTTGGGCGTTTTTGGTTTTCTGCTTCTTGTCTGGAGAATGAGCAAGAGAGGTATGGTCACGTTTGTCTTCTTCTAATTCGTTTCTTCTCTCAACTCTTTGTATTTCTTGGTTGCATGTTTGTTTACTGTTTCTAATGGGGTTTGAGAAGGAGAAGAAAGGTGAAATAGATTGGTCTTATGACTGGGTAGGGGATGACGTGAGGTCTCGGGTGTCATTGTTCTGTGATGAAGCTGCTGTTAAGGAAGTAGATGCTAGTAGGGTGGTGAGGCGGAACTCTGGGGTTGGGGTTGAGTTGCTCCCCTGTAGTGTTAATGATAGGGTTTATCACCGGGGTAGAGACTTTGAATTTTTCTATATGCACAGCTGTGTTCTTGAGGAGTTGAGAGTTAGATTACCTTTCACTGATTTCGAATGTCAGGTGTTGAGGCAGTTAAACTGTGCTCCGTCGCAGCTTCATCCCAATGGGTGGGCGTTTCTCCGTTCGTATGAAATTTTAATGGAGTTTCTGGAAGTGGTGCCATCTGTTGACCTTTTCTTTTCTTTATTTCAAGCCAAAGGGGTGTGGAAAGGTGGTTGGATAAACTTCAATAGCACCCCTGGTTTTGGCATTTTCAAATTGTACAAATCCTCTTTTAAAGATTTTAAAGAGATGTATTTAAAGGTTAGTGCTTTGGAAAAAGATTTTCCGTTTTTCGTGGATGAAAATCTGGCTGAGAAGTTCCCATTGTATTGGTGCTCGGAACCTCAGAATATACTCGGTCCTGAGGTTATTTCTCCGAGGAACGTTTGTGTGATTGAGTTTCTTGTTGAAAATATCGGTCGGGGAGACTTAATTTCAATGTATGAGCTTCTGAAGTGGGAGGAGGATAAAGATGCTGTGGTAGCCTATTTGGGTGAGTCATAGGGTTTTTATAAGGTGTTTATTGCTTCTTGTCGTGTGTCTGATGTGTTTGTTGTTTTCACAGGTGGTAAATATCCTGGTGTTTCAGCTGCGTCTTTGAGGACGCGTTTCAAAAATAAGAATCTGGAGAAAGAGGTATCGTCGTCTAATGCTGAGAAAGTTGCTGGTGTCGGCGAGGTTACGCAGTCTCGTCAAGGTCGGAGGAAGGTGATTGCGAAGAAGAGGAAGAAGTCCGACCTTGTTGATTTGTCGGATGATTCTGACGATAAGGAGATAGGGGTTCCTCTTGAAGAGATACAGGCTTTTATGGGCAATCAAAAAAGGCTTCATGAAATTTCGGAACAAAGTGAGGCATTTTCGGTGTGGGGAAAGGAGTATCCCTATATGGCTGTGGTGGACGAGTATTGTCAGTCGTCGGCTGACGTTACTCTTGCAAAGGAAGTCGGGGACATGGCTGTTGGGCAGTATATGCAGGTAATGATTTTATTGGTTTTTCTTTACTCTTCCTTTTGGGAGTCTTATGAGTTTATTTCTTTAGGTTGTTGGTCTTCATCTTGCAAGTCTTGGGCGTAGCCAAGAGTTGAAAAATAAGAGGGTTTCTGTAGAGAAAGGAGAGGTTTCTGTTTTGAAGGAGGAGTTGGTGAAGAGTAAGAGTGTTACTGCTGAGCTTCAAGCTCGTTTGACTGAGACCGAGAAGTTGTTGAAGGAGACTAAAGAAAGTTATTCTAGAGATGTGGAAGATTTGAAGAAAAAGGAAAGTGATCTGGTGAACATACAAACTCGTTTGATTGAGGTTACTGCTCAATTTAAGGAGATGGAGAAGAAAAAGGCGGATGAGATATTAGATTCTTTTGTTGAAGGTTTTGAAAGGGCGAGGTTGCAGGTTAAGTTTTTGGTTCCAGATGCCGATCTTTCTGGTATGGATCCTGGAAAGATAGTTCGAGATGGTCAACTGATCGAAGATGATGGCGATGCAGAAGATGAAGCCGATAATGTTTAGTGTGTTCTGTTAGAAACGTGTTTGAATTTATTTTGCATATGTGATAGTTAGCTTGTTTTGTTTGAACTTTGTTGAATTTGACTTGTTTGAATTTTGAATGTGATGCTTTTTATAAAAGCTGTTTGATATTTGCCGGAAAGTGTTCCGAGCTTATTGCTATCTTTGTTGCTGTGGTTATCTGATGATGGCAGGTTGTAGCTTAGACATATATTAGGCTTTGTCTGAGCTGTATTTGATAGGGTTATATTTGATCGACAATACTAGTCGTATAGTTATTTGATAAAGAAGATGATATTTGTCTCCTATATATTCGGAGTTTTTATGAACCTTTTGAATACAAAGGTGCAGGTAGGCTAGCCTCGTTAAAACCTCTCCAAGCAAAACCCTTTGGGATAAAATCTTGGCAGTAGGAAAAAGAGTACAAGCCTGTCCCTGTCTTTTAACTATAAAATTTCTTTAAGGAAGACACATTCCATGTACTAGGCATGAGTTTACCATCTAATGATTCTAGCTTGTATGCTCCTTGACCGAGTACGTTTGATACTCGGTATGGACCGTCCCAATTGGCTGCGAGCTTTCCATGTGTTGGTGGTTTCCGAGCAGTTTCGGTCTTGCGGAGGACTAAGTCTCCTTTGACGAATGATCTGCTTTTGACCGACTTGTTGTACTGTCGAGCAATTACTTGCTGCGCCGCGCGTTGCTTCAAGGCGGCGATGTCTCTGATTTCTTCAATGATGTCGAGCTCGGATTTCCGAGCTTCGTCTTGGTTGTCCATGTAAGTTCGGATTGAGTTCTGGGAGATCTCTAGGGGGATCATGGCTTCCGATCCATATACCAGTCTGAATGGCGTTTCTTTTGTTGATGTTTGTGGGGTGGTGTTGTATCCCCAAAGGACTTCAGGTATTAGTTCGGCCCAGAGTCCTTTGGCGTCATCTAGTTTCTTTTTTAGTGCATGCAGGATGACCTTATTTGCAGCCTCAGCTAGTCCGTTCATTTGAGGGTGTTCAACGGAGGCGAAGTGTTGGTTTATTTTGAGATTCTGCAAGAAAGATTGAAACTTTTGGTCGGCAAACTGGCCCGGTGCCGTAGGAAACGGCCCGAGTATATCCAAACCCCATTGGTTAAATGGCCAGCTGATTTCTGAATGATGCATTTGCTCGGCAGGTATGTGTATCAATGGTGCGTGTCTTTGGCAATTCTGGCATGTCCTGATTTTTTGTTGGCTGTCCTGTTTCAATGTCGGCCAGAAGAATCCAGCTCGGAGGATTTTTGATGCTAGGCTCCGAGCTCCTGTATGTGTGCCACAGATTCCTTCATGTGCTTCTGCTAATGCTATGTCAGCTTCTGGCTTGTTGAGGCATTTTAGTAGGGGGCGAGTATATCCACGTCGATATAATGTTCCGTTGAGTGTTGTGAAGGAGGATGCTTGCCGTCGGAACTTTTTATCGTTCTCGACCCCTTCTGGTATATTACCTGTTTGTAAATAGTGTATAAAGTCTTCCCTCCAATCTTTTACCTGTGTAACACTTAACACATTTGTCAGAGTAACAGTGGGTGATGTTATTGTGAATTGTTGCAGTGTGGATAACTCGGATTGTGTGCTGCCGAGCTTTGATAAGATATCTGCCCTTTGATTTTGTTCGCGTGGTATATGTTCTATTTCAAATTTGACAAATTTTTTTAATAATTTTTTGACTAATAGCAGGTATTTAGAGAGTAGAGGATCTTTTACCTGGAAAAGGTCGTTTACCTGCTGTACTACTAACAAAGAATCACAATATACCTTGATCGTCGAGATTTGGAGATCTAAACAGAGTGGGAGTCCAGCGAGCAGTGCTTCATACTCGGATTGGTTATTGCTGGCTTTGAAAGCTAAGTGTATTGAGTGTTCAAGTATGAATCCGTCCTCGGCTTCCAGGCGTATTCCTGCTCCACAACCCCCATTATTGGAAGATCCATCCACATATAAGATCCATTGTTTTGCATGATCTTCCTCAGATGGTGTAGTAAACTCGGCGATGAAATCTGCTAAAAATTGTGACTTGATCGGTCCTCTGGATTGGTATCTGATATCGAACTCAGACAGTTCGACTGCCCACTTTATGAGTCGTCCTGCGATTTCTGGTTTGTGTAACACTTGTCTTAGTGGGTGATCTGTTCTGACGTAGATAACGTGGCTCTGGAAGTAAGGTCGGAGACGTCGTGCCGAGAATATTAGTGCCAGTGCGAGCTTCTCAATCCTTGGGTAATTGAGCTCGGCATGTTGGAGAGTTTTGCTGACGAAGTATATCGGATGTTGCACTTTGTTTCTCTCTGATACAAGGGCCGAGCTTATCGCCCAATCAGTGACTGACAGATATAGAAATAAGTCCTCCCCTTGTAGGGGTTTTTGTAAAATTGGCGGTTGTGAGAGAGTTGTTTTTAATTTGGAAAATGCTTTCTCACAATCGTCGTTCCATTCAAATCTGTTTTTCTTTTTAATTGTTTGGAAAAAAGGAATAGAAGTTGAAGCTAAACAGGGAACAAATCTGGAAAGTGCGGCAAGGCGTCCTGTGAGACGCTGAACTTCTTTTACTGTTTTGGGGCTGGCCATGTCCAACACTGCTCGGCATTTGTCTGGGTTTGCCTCTATTCCCCTGCACGTTAGTAAAAAACCTAAAAACTTACCCCCTTGAACGGCGAAGGCACATTTCTCGGGGTTGAGGCGCATGTTGTACTGGCGGATCTGGCCAAATATTTCTGTAAGGTCGCTGATGTGATTATGTCCGGTTTTTGTTTTGGCGACCATATCATCGACATAAACTTCGATGTTTCTGCCGATTTGTTTGGCGAACACTTTATCCATAAGGCGTTGATAAGTTGCACCTGCGTTCTTTAATCCAAATGGCATAACTTTATAACAATAGTTACCGAAATCAGTGATAAAAGCTGTTTTATCTTTATCGGAGGGGTGCATGAGTATTTGATTATACCCTGAATACGCATCCATAAAACTTAAAGTAGCGTAACCTGATGCATTGTCTACTAAAGAGTCTATGGATGGTAGGGGGTAAGAATCCTTGGGGCATGCCTTGTTTAAATCGGTGAAATCGACGCACATGCGCCACTTACCGTTTTGTTTCCTTACCATTACCACATTGGCTAGCCATGTAGTGAATCTGATCTCTTTGATAAATTCAGCGTTGATGAGTTTTTGTGTTTCTTCTAGTGACGCTCTCCTCTTTTCTTCGCCGAGTTTTCGTTTCTTCTGCTGTACTGGTCGGACTGCCGAGTTTATTGCTAGTTTATGAGTGATAATTTGTGGATCAATGCCGGGCATGTCTGCAGGTTTCCAGGCAAAAAGCTCGGCGTTTTCTTGTAGAAACGTTTTTATGGCCTGTAACTCAGTTGGGTTGATTGATGTACCTACATATGTAAATTTTTTAGGGTCATTATTAAAATACACTTTTTGCAGGTCATCGGATGGTTTTGGTCGCTCGAGAAAATCGGCTCTTGGGTCGAGGTCAGCTAGTGTGTCCTCGTTTTGCTTGAGTTCGACATTGTTGACTTGTTGTGTTGAGCGGTTTTGGAACTTCATGCTGGTGTTATAACACTGTCGGGCCTCTTTATGATCTCCATGGATTGTTGCAACCTGATCATCCTGCAATGGAAACTTTACACAGAGATGGACGGTAGAGACAATGGCGCCGAACTTATTTAAAAAAGGTCGGCCAAGGATAAGGTTATATGGACTGAAACAGTTAACTACTAGATATTGAATATCATTAGTTTTTGAAAGAGGATGCTCACCCAGTGTGGTTTGTAACCACACTGAACCGAGTATTGGAACGCGTTCTCCCGAGAATCCGACTAAGTCTCCTCCTGTGGACTGTAGCATGTTGTCGCTGAGCTTCATCTTTTGAAATGTTGAGTAAAACAGAACATCGGCACTGCTCCCGGGATCCAAGAGTACTTTTTTCACTAATAGATCCCCTAGCTGGAGGGTGATTACCACAGGGTCGTCCAAATTTTGTATGTTGGAGTTAAAGTCGGCCTGTGTGAAGGTGACCTCTGGTTGTGGGTTATTGATTGCTGTATCTTGCTTTGGTCCTTCTACTGAGCATATTGCTCTGAATGACCTTTTCCTTGCTGAGTTTGAGTATCCCCCACTTGCGTATCCTCCTGAAATACAATTGATTATACCTCGTGGTCTTTCATATTGGTTTGAGGATGCCTTCTCTTTTCCTCGGTGTTGTTCAGAGAGGTCGTTTGTTGTGGAACTGGGGCCACGTTTTTGGATGTGACCACCAATGTATTTGTCTAGGTGGCCTTGTCTTGCTAGTCGTTCTAAGAGATCTTTGGCGACCACACAATCATCGGTATTGTGGCCGTGTTTTTGGTGGAAAGCGCAGTACTTTGATTTGTCTACATGCCTTGCATCCTGGTATGTGCCGGCCTTTCTTGGTGGCTTGATTAATTTGGAGTTCAAGATCTCCTTGATTATGTCTTCCCTTTTAGTGTTAAACTGCGTATAAGAATCAAATCGAGGTGTTAGTTTAAAACTTTTCTTAGTGGTTGAGTTCTTATCTTCTTCGCGGAAGTGTGACTTGTCAGATTTCCGAGCTTGTCGGAGTTCCTCGATGTCAATTTGTCCTTTTGCTTTCTCTCGAAATTCTGCTAGAGTCTTCGGTTTTGCCACTGCGATCGTCTCCTGGAATTTCCCGGGTCGGAGGCCGCTTTTAATTGCATGCAGATGGACCTCGGGGTGGAGATCTGGTATGCTGATTGCGATTTTGGTAAAACGAGTCATATAGTCCTTTAGGCTTTCGTTTGGTCCTTGCTTGATGGTGTTCAGGTAATCAGAGTCGTGCAAGTATATTGCAGATCCGGCGAAATGTTCTTCAAATAACTTCGCCAGCTGATGAAAGCGTGAAATGGAACCTGCAGGCAAAGCACACAACCAATCAAGTGCAGGACCGTCTAAATAATTCGGAAAACAACGACATAAGACTGTATCTGATGCACCATTGACGATCATTATTGATCGGAATTTCTTTATGAACTTCCTCGGATCTCCGAGTCCATCATAAGGCGTGAGGGTCAACGGCAGAGTGAACCTCTTCGGCAGTTCGAAGTTCATTACTTCTTCTGTAAAGGGGCCTACAAGGTCCTCGGATTCTTCTTTCTCGTCATCGGGCTGCTGCTCTTCATGTTGAGCGGTTTCCGAAACATGAGTCGGTTGGGATTGATGTTCCTCGTCTTCCGCCTGTTGGCGGTGAGCATCATTGTGTTCAATCCGAGCATGATTTAGTTCAGCAATTTGAGCAGACATTATTTGGTTTTCGTCAGCCATCCGTTGATTAGCTTGTTGTAGCTCAGCTACCATTCGCATGAGTTCGGACAGTGACGGAGGCGGTACGTCAGCCATTGATGCAGATGGAAGTGATGGGACCAAAAGAAAAAATATGATTTCCTCGGCCCCACGGTGGGCGCCAATTGATCTTGCCTGGGAAATAGGTCGGCTTCCACTCCTCGAGGTTAGCCGAGCTATGTGCTGCGAGGTTGGGCGTCCGCTCCTCAGAGTCCGAGCTCTTTATGTTTGTTGTAGATATGAAGGTACGAGCAATACAAAGGGAGTAGGTTGTACCTGCAAAGGCACTCCAATGCTTAAGTCAGTTATGGTGTTAAGTTCAAGATAAAGATACCAAAAAAGACATTTTACCTTCCTTTTATAGAAATATGTTCGTCCGTTACATTGTAGGTGATAAAATTGGTTTCGTAACCGATTTTATCTTTCCGTTTGGGACGTCGGTTATGGTAATATTAACGCCACCGAGTTATAGCTCATAAGGGCCGAGCAATAACGGCAAAATGTCAAGTTATGGTGATGGTCAGTAACGGTTATGGGGCCGAGTTATAGCTCGTATTAATGGTGACCATATCAACATCAAAAATAAACTTCAAATTTAATAGGAATCAAATTTTAAAAAATTCTCTTTTGTTACACTCATAATTCTATAATTTATTTTAAATAAAAATTTTAAATTTTGACATTTTTAATCCTAAAAAAATCTCAAATCATTTCGATCTATTTTATAAAAAATAAAAATATCTTAAATTTAATTAGTCTATATTTATTGAAATTAGAAACATCCAGAATTATTAGTGATCTTGCCTGGGAAATAGGTCGGCTTCCACTCCTCGAGGTTAGCCGAGCTATGTGCTGCGAGGTTGGGCGTCCGCTCCTCAGAGTCCGAGCTCTTTATGTTTGTTGTAGATATGAAGGTACGAGCAATACAAAGGGAGTAGGTTGTACCTGCAAAGGCACTCCAATGCTTAAGTCAGTTATGGTGTTAAGTTCAAGATAAAGATACCAAAAAAGACATTTTACCTTCCTTTTATAGAAATATGTTCGTCCGTTACATTGTAGGTGATAAAATCGGTTTCGTAACCGATTTTATCTTTCCGTTTGGGACGTCGGTTATGGTAATATTAACGCCACCGAGTTATAGCTCATAAGGGCCGAGCAATAACGGCAAAATGTCGAGTTATGGTGATGGTCAGTAACGGTTATGGGGCCGAGTTATAGCTCGTATTAATGGTGACCATATCACAGCCCCCAAGCTTAGCCTGAGGAAAGTTTTTTAATGAAGCAGGTTGAGCTTTTGTAATGAGTTATAACTCGGTTAAGTGGGTTACTGAGTGAGCCCCCAGTTCAACGTACTTCATTAAAGTAACTTCCCGTTTGCGCCACGTGGAAAATTGTGCGTGTTTTTTGTTCAGGAGAGAGAAGGAGTGGGTTCTTCATTAATGTTTTGATGGTTTCCAATGCTTCTTTCGTCGTTTGATGTGACTGAGGGGGTTTTGATATTTGGAACGTTTTTTGGTTGTGATTAATTGTTTTTGCTGATTGGAATTTTGGGCGTTTTTGGTTTTCTGCTTCTTGTCTGGAGAATGAGCAAGAGAGGTATGGTCACGTTTGTCTTCTTCTAATTCGTTTCTTCTCTCAACTCTTTGTATTTCTTGGTTGCATGTTTGTTTACTGTTTCTAATGGGGTTTGAGAAGGAGAAGAAAGGTGAAATAGATTGGTCTTATGACTGGGTAGGGGATGACGTGAGGTCTCGGGTGTCATTGTTCTGTGATGAAGCTGCTGTTAAGGAAGTAGATGCTAGTAGGGTGGTGAGGCGGAACTCTGGGGTTGGGGTTGAGTTGCTCCCCTGTAGTGTTAATGATAGGGTTTATCACCGGGGTAGAGACTTTGAATTTTTCTATATGCACAGCTGTGTTCTTGAGGAGTTGAGAGTTAGATTACCTTTCACTGATTTCGAATGTCAGGTGTTGAGGCAGTTAAACTGTGCTCCGTCGCAGCTTCATCCCAATGGGTGGGCGTTTCTCCGTTCGTATGAAATTTTAATGGAGTTTCTGGAAGTGGTGCCGTCTGTTGACCTTTTCTTTTCTTTATTTCAAGCCAAAGGGGTGTGGAAAGGTGGTTGGATAAACTTCAATAGCACCCCTGGTTTTGGCATTTTCAAATTGTACAAATCCTCTTTTAAAGATTTTAAAGAGATGTATTTAAAGGTTAGTGCTTTGGAAAAAGATTTTCCGTTTTTCGTGGATGAAAATCTGGCTGAGAAGTTCCCATTGTATTGGTGCTCGGAACCTCAGAATATACTCGGTCCTGAGGTTATTTCTCCGAGGAACGTTTGTGTGATTGAGTTTCTTGTTGAAAATATCGGTCAGGGAGACTTAATTTCAATGTATGAGCTTCTGAAGTGGGAGGAGGATAAAGATGCTGTGGTAGCCTATTTGGGTGAGTCATAGGGTTTTTATAAGGTGTTTATTGCTTCTTGTCGTGTGTCTGATGTGTTTGTTGTTTTCACAGGTGGTAAATATCCTGGTGTTTCAGCTGCGTCTTTGAGGACGCGTTTCAAAAATAAGAATCTGGAGAAAGAGGTATCGTCGTCTAATGCTGAGAAAGTTGCTGGTGTCGGCGAGGTTACGCAGCCTCGTCAAGGTCGGAGGAAGGTGATTGCGAAGAAGAGGAAGAAGTCCGACCTTGTTGATTTGTCGGATGATTCTGACGATAAGGAGATAGGGGTTCCTCTTGAAGAGATACAGGCTTTTATGGGCAATCAAAAAAGGCTTCATGAAATTTCGGAACAAAGTGAGGCATTTTCGGTGTGGGGAAAGGAGTATCCCTATATGGCAGTGGTGGACGAGTATTGTCAGTCGTCGGCTGACGTTACTCTTGCAAAGGAAGTCGGGGACATGGCTGTTGGGCAGTATATGCAGGTAATGATTTTATTGGTTTTTCTTTACTCTTCCTTTTGGGAGTCTTATGAGTTTATTTCTTTAGGTTGTTGGTCTTCGTCTTGCAAGTCTTGGGCGTAGCCAAGAGTTGAAAAATAAGAGGGTTTCTGCAGAGAAAGGAGAGGTTTCTGTTTTGAAGGAGGAGTTGGTGAAGAGTAAGAGTGTTGCTGCTGAGCTTCAAGCTCGTTTGACTGAGACCGAGAAGTTGTTGAAGGAGACTAAAGAAAGTTATTCTAGAGATGTGGAAGATTTGAAGAAAAAGGAAAGTGATCTGGTGAACATACAAACTCGTTTGATTGAGGTTACTGCTCAATTTAAGGAGATGGAGAAGAAAAAGGCGGATGAGATATTAGATTCTTTTGTTGAAGGTTTTGAAAGGGCGAGGTTGCAGGTTAAGTTTTTGGTTCCAGATGCCGATCTTTCTGGTATGGATCCTGGAAAGATGAAGCCGATAATGTTTAGTGTGTTCTGTTAGAAACGTGTTTGAATTTATTTTGCATATGTGATAGTTAGCTTGTTTTGTTTGAACTTTGTTGAATTTGACTTGTTTGAATTTTGAATGTGATGCTTTTTATAAAAGCTGTTTGATATTTGCCGGAAAGTGTTCCGAGCTTATTGCTATCTTTGTTGCTGTGGTTATCTGATGATGGCAGGTTGTAGCTTAGACATATATTAGGCTTTGTCTGAGCTGTATTTGATAGGGTTATATTTGATCGACAATACTAGTCGTATAGTTATTTGATAAAGAAGATGATATTTGTCTCCTATATATTCGGAGTTTTTATGAACCTTTTGAATACAAAGGTGCAGGTAGGCTAGCCTCGTTAAAACCTCTCCAAGCAAAACCCTTTGGGATAAAATCTTGGCAGTAGGAAAAAGAGTACAAGCCTGTCCCTGTCTTTTAACTATAAAATTTCTTTAAGGAAGACACATTCCATGTACTAGGCATGAGTTTACCATCTAATGATTCTAGCTTGTATGCTCCTTGACCGAGTACGTTTGATACTCGGTATGGACCGTCCCAATTGGCTGCGAGCTTTCCATGTGTTGGTGGTTTCCGAGCAGTTTCGGTCTTGCGGAGGACTAAGTCTCCTTTGACGAATGATCTGCTTTTGACCGACTTGTTGTACTGTCGAGCAATTACTTGCTGCGCCGCGCGTTGCTTCAAGGCGGCGATGTCTCTGATTTCTTCAATGATGTCGAGCTCGGATTTCTGAGCTTCGTCTTGGTTGTCCATGTAAGTTCGGATTGAGTTCTGGGAGATCTCTAGGGGGATCATGGCTTCCGATCCATATACCAGTCTGAATGGCGTTTCTTTTGTTGATGTTTGTGGGGTGGTGTTGTATCCCCAAAGGACTTCAGGTATTAGTTCGGCCCAGAGTCCTTTGGCGTCATCTAGTTTCTTTTTTAGTGCATGCAGGATGACCTTATTTGCAGCCTCAGCTAGTCCGTTCGTTTGAGGGTGTTCAACGGAGGCGAAGTGTTGGTTTATTTTGAGATTCTGCAAGAAAGATTGAAACTTTTGGTCGGCAAACTGGCGACCGTTGTCAGTTGTGATATGTTGAGGTATGCCAAATCGGCAAATTATGTTTTTCCAAACGAAAGAAATAATTTGTTGAGATGTTATTCTTGCTAAAGGTTGGGCTTCCACCCATTTGGAGAAATAATCAATGCCGACGATAAGAAATTTTACCTGGCCCGGTGCTGTAGGAAACGGCCCGAGTATATCCAAACCCCATTGGTTAAATGGCCAGCTGATTTCTGAATGATGCATTTGCTCGGCAGGTATGTGTATCAATGGTGCGTGTCTTTGGCAATTCTGGCATGTCCTGATTTTTTGTTGGCTGTCCTGTTTCAATGTCGGCCAGAAGAATCCAGCTCGGAGGATTTTTGATGCTAGGCTCCGAGCTCCTGTATGTGTGCCACAGATTCCTTCATGTGCTTCTGCTAATGCTATGTCAGCTTCTGGCTTGTTGAGGCATTTTAGTAGGGGGCGAGTATATCCACGTCGATATAATGTTCCGTTGAGTGTTGTGAAGGAGGATGCTTGCCGTCGGAACTTTTTATCGTTCTCGACCCCTTCTGGTATATTACCTGTTTGTAAATAGTGTATAAAGTCTTCCCTCCAATCTTTTACCTGTGTAACACTTAACACATTTGTCAGAGTAACAGTGGGTGATGTTATTGTGAATTGTTGCAGTGTGGATAACTCGGATTGTGTGCTGCCGAGCTTTGATAAGATATCTGCCCTTTGATTTTGTTCGCGTGGTATATGTTCTATTTCAAATTTGACAAATTTTTTTAATAATTTTTTGACTAATAGCAGGTATTTAGAGAGTAGAGGATCTTTTACCTGGAAAAGGTCGTTTACCTGCTGTACTACTAACAAAGAATCACAATATACCTTGATCGTCGAGATTTGGAGATCTAAACAGAGTGGGAGTCCAGCGAGCAGTGCTTCATACTCGGATTGGTTATTGCTGGCTTTGAAAGCTAAGTGTATTGAGTGTTCAAGTATGAATCCGTCCTCGGCTTCCAGGCGTATTCCTGCTCCACAACCCCCATTATTGGAAGATCCATCCACATATAAGATCCATTGTTTTGCATGATCTTCCTCAGATGGTGTAGTAAACTCGGCGATGAAATCTGCTAAAAATTGTGACTTGATCGGTCCTCTGGATTGGTATCTGATATCGAACTCAGACAGTTCGACTGCCCACTTTATGAGTCGTCCTGCGATTTCTGGTTTGTGTAACACTTGTCTTAGTGGGTGATCTGTTCTGACGTAGATAACGTGGCTCTGGAAGTAAGGTCGGAGACGTCGTGCCGAGAATATTAGTGCCAGTGCGAGCTTCTCAATCCTTGGGTAATTGAGCTCGGCATGTTGGAGAGTTTTGCTGACGAAGTATATCGGATGTTGCACTTTGTTTCTCTCTGATACAAGGGCCGAGCTTATCGCCCAATCAGTGACTGACAGATATAGAAATAAGTCCTCCCCTTGTAGGGGTTTTTGTAAAATTGGCGGTTGTGAGAGAGTTGTTTTTAATTTGGAAAATGCTTTCTCACAATCGTCGTTCCATTCAAATCTGTTTTTCTTTTTAATTGTTTGGAAAAAAGGAATAGAAGTTGAAGCTAAACAGGGAACAAATCTGGAAAGTGCGGCAAGGCGTCCTGTGAGACGCTGAACTTCTTTTACTGTTTTGGGGCTGGCCATGTCCAACACTGCTCGGCATTTGTCTGGGTTTGCCTCTATTCCCCTGCACGTTAGTAAAAAACCTAAAAACTTACCCCCTTGAACGGCGAAGGCACATTTCTCGGGGTTGAGGCGCATGTTGTACTGGCGGATCTGGCCAAATATTTCTGTAAGGTCGCTGATGTGATTATGTCCGGTTTTTGTTTTGGCGACCATATCATCGACATAAACTTCGATGTTTCTGCCGATTTGTTTGGCGAACACTTTATCCATAAGGCGTTGATAAGTTGCACCTGCGTTCTTTAATCCAAATGGCATAACTTTATAACAATAGTTACCGAAATCAGTGATAAAAGCTGTTTTATCTTTATCGGAGGGGTGCATGAGTATTTGATTATACCCTGAATACGCATCCATAAAACTTAAAGTAGCGTAACCTGATGCATTGTCTACTAAAGAGTCTATGGATGGTAGGGGGTAAGAATCCTTGGGGCATGCCTTGTTTAAATCGGTGAAATCGACGCACATGCGCCACTTACCGTTTTGTTTCCTTACCATTACCACATTGGCTAGCCATGTAGTGAATCTGATCTCTTTGATAAATTCAGCGTTGATGAGTTTTTGTGTTTCTTCTAGTGACGCTCTCCTCTTTTCTTCGCCGAGTTTTCGTTTCTTCTGCTGTACTGGTCGGACTGCCGAGTTTATTGCTAGTTTATGAGTGATAATTTGTGGATCAATGCCGGGCATGTCTGCAGGTTTCCAGGCAAAAAGCTCGGCGTTTTCTTGTAGAAACGTTTTTATGGCCTGTAACTCAGTTGGGTTGATTGATGTACCTACATATGTAAATTTTTTAGGGTCATTATTAAAATACACTTTTTGCAGGTCATCGGATGGTTTTGGTCGCTCGAGAAAATCGGCTCTTGGGTCGAGGTCAGCTAGTGTGTCCTCGTTTTGCTTGAGTTCGACATTGTTGACTTGTTGTGTTGAGCGGTTTTGGAACTTCATGCTGGTGTTATAACACTGTCGGGCCTCTTTATGATCTCCATGGATTGTTGCAACCTGATCATCCTGCAATGGAAACTTTACACAGAGATGGACGGTAGAGACAATGGCGCCGAACTTATTTAAAAAAGGTCGGCCAAGGATAAGGTTATATGGACTGAAACAGTTAACTACTAGATATTGAATATCATTAGTTTTTGAAAGAGGATGCTCACCCAGTGTGGTTTGTAACCACACTGAACCGAGTATTGGAACGCGTTCTCCCGAGAATCCGACTAAGTCTCCTCCTGTGGACTGTAGCATGTTGTCGCTGAGCTTCATCTTTTGAAATGTTGAGTAAAACAGAACATCGGCACTGCTCCCGGGATCCAAGAGTACTTTTTTCACTAATAGATCCCCTAGCTGGAGGGTGATTACCACAGGGTCGTCCAAATTTTGTATGTTGGAGTTAAAGTCGGCCTGTGTGAAGGTGACCTCTGGTTGTGGGTTATTGATTGCTGTATCTTGCTTTGGTCCTTCTACTGAGCATATTGCTCTGAATGACCTTTTCCTTGCTGAGTTTGAGTATCCCCCACTTGCGTATCCTCCTGAAATACAATTGATTATACCTCGTGGTCTTTCATATTGGTTTGAGGATGCCTTCTCTTTTCCTCGGTGTTGTTCAGAGAGGTCGTTTGTTGTGGAACTGGGGCCACGTTTTTGGATGTGACCACCAATGTATTTGTCTAGGTGGCCTTGTCTTGCTAGTCGTTCTAAGAGATCTTTGGCGACCACACAATCATCGGTATTGTGGCCGTGTTTTTGGTGGAAAGCGCAGTACTTTGATTTGTCTACATGCCTTGCATCCTGGTATGTGCCGGCCTTTCTTGGTGGCTTGATTAATTTGGAGTTCAAGATCTCCTTGATTATGTCTTCCCTTTTAGTGTTAAACTGCGTATAAGAATCAAATCGAGGTGTTAGTTTAAAACTTTTCTTAGTGGTTGAGTTCTTATCTTCTTCGCGGAAGTGTGACTTGTCAGATTTCCGAGCTTGTCGGAGTTCCTCGATGTCAATTTGTCCTTTTGCTTTCTCTCAAAATTCTGCTAGAGTCTTCGGTTTTGCCACTGCGATCGTCTCCTGGAATTTCCCGGGTCGGAGGCCGCTTTTAATTGCATGCAGATGGACCTCGGGGTGGAGATCTGGTATGCTGATTGCGATTTTGGTAAAACGAGTCATATAGTCCTTTAGGCTTTCGTTTGGTCCTTGCTTGATGGTGTTCAGGTAATCAGAGTCGTGCAAGTATATTGCAGATCCGGCGAAATGTTCTTCAAATAACTTCGCCAGCTGATGAAAGCGTGAAATGGAACCTGCAGGCAAAGCACACAACCAATCAAGTGCAGGACCGTCTAAATAATTCGGAAAACAACGACATAAGACTGTATCTGATGCACCATTGATGATCATTATTGATCGGAATTTCTTTATGAACTTCCTCGGATCTCCGAGTCCATCATAAGGCGTGAGGGTCAACGGCAGAGTGAACCTCTTCGGCAGTTCGAAGTTCATTACTTCTTCTGTAAAGGGGCCTACAAGGTCCTCGGATTCTTCTTTCTCGTCATCGGGCTGCTGCTCTTCATGTTGAGCGGTTTCCGAAACATGAGTCGGTTGGGATTGATGTTCCTCGTCTTCCGCCTGTTGGCGGTGAGCATCATTGTGTTCAATCCGAGCATGATTTAGTTCAGCAATTTGAGCAGACATTATTTGGTTTTCGTCAGCCATCCGTTGATTAGCTTGTTGTAGCTCAGCTACCATTCGCATGAGTTCGTACAGTGACGGAGGCGGTACGTCAGCCATTGATGCAGATGGAAGTGATGGGACCAAAAGAAAAAATATGATTTCCTCGGCCCCACGGTGGGCGCCAATTGATCTTGCCTGGGAAATAGGTCGGCTTCCACTCCTCGAGGTTAGCCGAGCTATGTGCTGCGAGGTTGGGCGTCCGCTCCTCAGAGTCCGAGCTCTTTATGTTTGTTGTAGATATGAAGGTACGAGCAATACAAAGGGAGTAGGTTGTACCTGCAAAGGCACTCCAATGCTTAAGTCAGTTATGGTGTTAAGTTCAAGATAAAGATACCAAAAAAGACATTTTACCTTCCTTTTATAGAAATATGTTCGTCCGTTACATTGTAGGTGATAAAATCGGTTTCGTAACCGATTTTATCTTTCCGTTTGGGACGTCGGTTATGGTAATATTAACGCCACCGAGTTATAGCTCATAAGAACCGAGCAATAACGGCAAAATGTCGAGTTATGGTGATGGTCAGTAACGGTTATGGGGCCGAGTTATAGCTCGTATTAATGGTGACCATATCAATTAGTTTTTGACCTACAAAAAAAATAATAAATAATAAATTAGTTCTAATTCAATGATTATAGATATTATGTGTTTAAAATTATAGATGCTATATATATGTGTTAGGATTTGGTTGAATTAGTCCCACATTGCTCAGGATAGCAAATGGAGTGGGTGGCCTAGGCTATAAATATGAGGCTAAGTTCTCCATTTGTTTTTGCACCAGTCAGAAACACTTTAAGCTTGTATCTGATTTTTCTTTTCCTCTGTACTCTTTATTAGAGAGTGTTGTGAGGTGTAGTTAGATATTTGCTTTGAGAGAGTGTGGGTGTACTGGGGTGCCGGTGAGAGAAAGAAGTCTATGTGTTGTAACAATTTTCACATAGTGATATTCTCTGGTTGTCATTTGACAACGGCCGTGATTTTTTCTCCGGTAATTGGAGTTTCCACGTTAAATTCTTGTGTTGTGATTGTGTCTATTTTATTTCTCTGTCAAAGGTGTTTTCTCAAGGGGGAATGGTGTATTATTCCCAACAAGTGGTATCAAGAGCTTCGGTTCGGTGGGATTTATTCTTAGTATGCTCTGTGGTTGCAGCCTAGTCTGACCTTCCACATCAAAAAAGAATTTTGTCCTGTGGCTTGAGGTTGATCTTTGGTTGCTGTTGTTGTTGCTGGAAGGCAGTGTGACACTATGAGAATGCAGTTTGGAAAGGTTCTGGCTAAGGAAAGACTTGGTATTTAAGTGTGTCCATTGTGACTCACCTCTCTTTCCTGGGGACCCTTCCTAGTGCACGGTCTACAGTTGAGTTATACTATTCCAGTATACGGTTGCAACAATGTCAGGATATTCAAGTGCTGTGAAGCTTGAAATAGAGAAATTTGATGGAAGAATCAATTTTGGCTTGTGGAAAATACAAGTCAAGGATGTGTTGATACAATCAGGTTTGCACAAGGCGTTGAAGGAGAAGATCTCTGGTTGCTCTCTTTATGAGAGAAGATGATGTTCTCTAGAAGACAAGAAGTATCCTCATGGTATTACGTCACTGCTATGGATAAGGATGAGTTGTGGAAATCGGGTCCACAATTGCACACGGGCATTGGTTGGCGTTGAGATGCAAGGTGTGTGGCGGAGTTAGGTCGATGGCTAAAGAACTTCCAGGAAAAGCCAATTTGGAAGTTGCACCATGAATTTTCAGCAAGGTTTCGATCTGTACCAAGGTGAAATGCTTGGAGTGGTCTAATTCCAAGTGAGTATACTTTCATGGTGGAGTATGATAGTTCTCTGAACTATGATTGTCGGTATAGACAATGGCAGCAAAGAATTGTCGGTGTTGACAATGGAAGCTGAAGATGTGTGACTATTTCAATCAAGGTGGAGATTGTTAGGATTTGGTTGAATTAGTCCCACATTGCTCAGGATAGCAAATGGAGTGGGTGGCCTAGGCTATAAATATGAGGCTAAGTTCTCCATTTGTTTTTGCACCAGTCAGAAACACTTTAAGCTTGTATCTGATTTTTCTTTTCCTCTGTACTCTTTATTAGAGAGTGTTGTGAGGTGTAGTTAGATATTTGCTTTGAGAGAGTGTGGGTGTACTGGGGTGCCGGTGAGAGAAAGAAGTCTATGTGTTGTAACAATTTTCACATAGTGATATTCTTTGGTTGTCATTTGACAACGGCCGTGGTTTTTTCTCCGGTAATTGGAGTTTCCACGTTAAATTCTTGTGTTGTGATTGTGTCTATTTTATTTCTCTGTCAAAGGTGTTTTTTCAAGGGGGAATTGTGTCTTATTCCCAACAATATGAAATTATAGATATCAAATTAAAAAAGTTTAATAATTTTTATTATACAATTCATATTTTACATATAGACTATTAAAAAATAAAAAATAAAATATAAACAAAAATTAAGAAATAAATTTTTAAAAGTAATTATTAATCCATCATATTAAAATCAATAAAAAAGCATAAATACCAATATTAAATAAAAATATCAAAATAAAAAAAATCATGACCGATTATGCACATATTAGATAATTTGAGAAATATAATAACACACATAGTTTAAAATTTGGTAATATTAATTTATAAAATTTTAATAATTATGGACATCATACGTATGAAATTAAGAATATTATGAGTATAAAATTATAGATGTTATTAATATGAAATTATGAATGTGTATATAAACTTTATGGATGTTATGAGTAAATTTATTAATTGAATAAATTAATTTAAGTATGTGATATTTTTTTTAAATTTAATTATCATAAAATTTAAAAATATTTTTGCTAAAGAAACTAAGATAAATCATTACTTCACTTTGAAAAATATGAAACAAATTTTTAAATTTGTTACGGATCCGGCCCACGGATCCATGACCCGGGATTAAACCAAACCCGGTTACCCGGGTCCTACCCGCTTCGCTCTTCCAGAGGGCCCGAAGCCGGCTCTCTAGAGTTCCCAACCAACTTTCGAATTCAAACGTCTCCCTTATCTTAGTCAAACAAGATAAGATAAGATAATTACCATCACCTATAAATAGGGGACCCAAGTCCCCCCAAGTATTCATTCATTCTACACACCTTACACCTTTCTGATCCATTCTGACTTGAGCGTCGGAGTGTCTTTGCAGGTACCTCCCCCCATTGCTCCAATCAAGCGATCCGGTATCCGCCTCAACCCGCAAGTTCCCGATCCATCCCTCAACCCGTACTGGAGACATCTTGTACATTGGCGCCATCTGTGGGGACACTTGCGCCGACCAAACCGGAATGGGGGACGTACTCGAAGAAGACTCCTCAAGCCGGGATGACTCCCGAACAAAGAATCCGACCCGAGAACACCAGAAGGTCGCAAATCAAGGGAGGATAGCAAGTACCATCCACCATGCACAGAATAAGAAAAACGATCACGTCGTGACAGAACCGCGACACCCCGAGAAAACAGAGGACAAAGCGGCACAAATCATCCAAGATCTCTGTCTCCGAGTCCAGGAACTCGAAGGCAGATTGGCCGCCAAGGGAAAATACAATAACGAACACGGAAGCCATGCAACTTGCAGATCAAAATCTCGCCACGGCAGATCGCCAACCCGGCGACACGATAGGAGAGACGATCACAGTATCTCGCGCAACCACAGGCGAGAAAAATTGCCAGAACGGCGATACTGCAAAAGGCACAACCGCAGAGCTTCCCGAGATCTGAGTCGTCAGCACGACTCGGACGAAGATCGGCGGCACCGAGAAACCAAGCGCACAAGAAACGACCACACAATAATGGGAGCCCCATGAAGTACGATAAACCCACTGACATGAAGTACGACAGAACTAAAGACCCCCATGAACATCTAACGGCCTTCGAGGCCAGGATGAACCTAGAAGGAGCGGTCGACGCAGTCCGATGCAGGGCCTTCCCGGTAACCCTAGCCGGGCCAGCAATCAAATGGTTCAACGCCCTCCCAAACGGATCCATAGCTGGTTTCCACGACATCACACGAAAATTCATGGCACAATTCACAACCAGAATCGCTAAAGCTAAACACCCCACCAGCTTGCTAGGGGTCACACAAAAATAGGACGAATCCACAAGGAAATACCTCGATCGCTTCAACGACGAATGCCTGACGGTCGACGGGCTCACGAATTCGGTCGCAAGCCTCTGCTTAACCAACGGGCTCATGAACGAAGACTTCCGCAAACACCTCACCACCAAACCCGTGTGGACCATGCACGAGATCCAAAACGTCGCAAAAGAATACATAAATAACGAAGAGGTCAGCCAGGTCGTCGCTGCCAATAAGCGGCAACACAACCCCACCCAATATGGCAACCCGACACCACGACATAACCCACCACCAAGAGAAAATCCAAGGGACCACCCCAAACCAACAAACACAAACCGACCACCAAGAATCGGCAAATTCTCTAATACACGCCCCTGACAGCACCAATTATCGAGATATACCACCAGATTGCGGATCGAGGCATCATCCCAAAAGCCTGACAACTCAAAGAAAGAACGGGCGACAACAAAACCCTTTACTGTGACTACCACCGAGGTTACGGGCACAGAACACAAGACTGTTTCGACCTTAAAGACGCCCTCGAACAAGCCATAAGAGACGGCAAGCTCCCAGAGTTTGCCAAAATCATCAGAGAACCAAAACGTGCAGAAAGAGACAGGTCGCCGGAAAGAGAAGGGCGCAACCCAAGAGCGCAAAAACAACCCCCTAGGGAAAGCCCAGAGGAAGACCCAACCATCATAGTAAACGTCATCACAGGAAAAGACATATCGGGCAAGTCAAAATCAACACTGAAAAAAGATCTCAAAGTCATGGCTGTCAGAAACCAAACCCCTACTAGCCGACAATACGATAACCATCCTACCCGAGGACTGCCAGCACGGCACCTCGGCCGAAGATGCCCCTTTCGTCATCTCAGCAAGGATCGGAACAGGACTAGTACGAGGGATACTGGTGGACACCGGTGCAGACTCAAACATCCTTTTCCGAGGAGCCTTCGACAAGCTCGGACTCCACAACGACAACCTCCAAACACACCGCAACGGTGTCACGGGACTCGAAGACAACTTCCTCAAACCAGACGGCTCGATCACCCTCCCCATCACCATAGGGACAGGTAACCAAAGGAAGACAATCCTATCCGAATTCGTGGTCCTCAAAGACTCCACAGCCTACAACGTCATCCTCGGAAGAAAAACAATCAATGACTTTTCCGCCGTCATCTTTACCAAATACCTCCTCATGAAGTTCACAACCGACGACGGCTCCATCGGCACTATCCACGGAGACAGAGAGGTCGCAGCAGAGTGTGACAACACCAGCCTAGCCCTACGGAAGAAATCCCGAGATGCGGCCGAAATATTCCTAGCCGACCTGGACGCCCGACAAGACAGCCAACCCATGCCAAAGCCAGAAGGCGACATGGAAAAACTACAAATAGGGCCAACCAAAGAAGAATACACCTTCATCAACAGGAACCTCCCATATGATCTTAAAGAGGATCTTTCCCAACTCTTGAAGCAAAATAGAGACCTGTTCGCATTCACACCAGCCGACATGCCGGGAATAAACCCCGACCTAATGTCCCACCGGTTAGCCGTGAACCCCAAAGCTAAACCCGTAGCACAAAGGAGACGAAAAATGTCACCAGACCGAGCCGCCGAGGTCAAAAAGCAAGTCAAAGCCCTACTCGAAGCCAACTTCATCAGGGAACTTCCCTACACGACCTGGCTAGCCAACGTCGTACTGGTGAAAAAATCTAACAGGAAATGGCGAATGTGCGTCGACTACACGGACCTCAATAAAGCCTGTCCGAAAGACGCATTTCCCCTACCAAACATCGACGGATTAGTAGATGCCGCATCCGGCCATCGATACCTCAGTTTCATGGATGCATAGTCCGGCTACAACCAGATACCGATGCACCGACCTGACGAAGAAAAAACAGCATTCATCACCCCCAGAAGGGACATACTGTTACACGGTAATGCCCGTCGGCCTGAAAAACGCCAGAGCTACTTACCAAAGACTCGTCAACAAGATATTCCAGAATCTGTCCGGAAGCAAACTAGAAGTCTACATAGACGACATGCTCGCCAAGACCGAGTCAGGCGAACAACTCGTCAGCGACCTTAACCTCATAATGAACACCCTACGGAAACACCAGATACGACTTAATCCAACAAAATGTGCCTTCGGAATGGAGGCAGGAAAGTTCCTCGGCTTTATGATCACGCAACGCGGAGTCGAAGCCAACCCGGAAAAATGTTGTGCCATCCTTGAAATGACAAACCCTGAAAACCTTAACGACATCCAAAAGCTCACCGGATGGCTCACGGCGTTATCCCGCTTTCTCGGAGCATCGGCACAAAAAGCAATCCCCTTCTTTAAGTTAATGAAGAAGGGGGCCCCTTTCAACTGGGAAGCAAAATGCGAAGAAGCATTCCAACACTTCAAAAGAGTCCTAGCAGAACCACCGGTTCTCCCTACACCCCAGACAGGAGAAACCCTGTACCTATACCTCTCCATAACGGAAGAAGCGCTCGCAGCGGCGCTCATCCGCGAAAACGAGAGAAAGGAACAAGAACCTATCTACTTCATAAGCAAAGTCCTACAAGACACGGAAACTCGCTACTCCCGCCTGGAAAAGCTAGCCTTCACACTCCTCACGGCCTCCCGACGTTTGCGACAATACTTTCAGGCCCACCCCATAGCTGTTCGAACTGACCAAGCGGTCAAACAGGTACTACAGAAACCCGACCTAGCGGGAAGAATGCTAGCATGGTCCATCGAACTATCTCAGTTCCAAATCAAGTTTGAACCCCGGTACGCAATCAAAGCACAGGCCATGGCCAACTTTATCGCTGAGATGACCCCAGGAAACTCCACCTCCGAATCATGGAAACTACATGTTGACGGCTCATCGAACGTCACCTCCAGAGGTGCCGGAGTCATTCTCGAAAGTCAGAACGGGATCATAATCAAACAGTCAGTACGATACAAATATCCAGTTTCAAATAATCAAGCGGAATATGAGGCCCTCCTGGCAGGCTTAGCCCTGTCCAAAGAAGTCGGAGCAAAGACCTTAGAAATAAATACCGATTCGCTAGTAGTCAATTCCCAAATCAACAGAGACTACCAAACGCGAGACCCCTTACTTCAACAATACCTTGCCAAGGTGAACAAACTAAAGGAGGAATTCAATCACATCACCATACGGCACATTCCCAGAGAAAGAAATGCCAGAGCAGACCTCCTCTCCAAGCTAGCCAGCACCAAACCAGGACACGGCAACAAATCGCTAATTCAGCAAGTCGTTAAAACACCGTCCATATCAACAACGGCTAACACTCACCTGACACTCTCCAACCAAGGATCATGGACCTACCCTATCCTACAATACCTCCTCGACGGAACACTACCTGAAGACCCCAAAGGGGAAAAACGGACAAAGAGGGAAGCCGCCAACTACACGGTCGTCGCAGGACAACTATACAAACGCAGATTCTCGCAACCCCTGCTCAAATGCGTCGAACCCGGGAATACGGAGTACATACTCCGCGAAATCCACGAAGGTTGTTGCGGCCACCATATCGGAGGAAAAACCCTTGCCCAAAAAGTCATCCGAGTCGGATACTTCTGGCCCACGGTTATCCGGGACTCCATGCAACTAGTAAAAAACTGCGATAAATGCTAAAGGCACGCCAACATCCACCAAGCCGCCCCGCACCAGCTCAGCATCATATCGGCAGAGCGGCCGTTCAGCACCTGGGGGATCGACCTTGTCGGACCCTTCCCTACGGCACCCGGACAACTCCGATACCTCATCGTCGCCATCGATTACTACACCAAGTGGATCGAGGCCGAACCCCTGGCCTCCATCACGGCAACCCAATGCCAAAAATTCCTCTGGCGACAGATCATCACCTAGTTCGGGATCCCCGAGATCGTCATCTCGGACAACGGAACCCAATTTGCTGACAAAAAGTTCAGAGAATTCCTAAAAGGACTATGCATATCCTACCGCTTCAGCTCAGTAGAACACCCTCAGACAAACGGACAGGTAGAATCCGCGAACAAAGTAATCGTCAAAGGACTCAAGAAACGGCTCGACGAAGCCAAAGGACTATGGGCCGACGAACTCGGATCGGTCCTATGGTCATACCGAACAACACCCCAAACGACCACAGGAGAAACACCTTTCCGATTAACATACGGCGTGGAGGCTGTCATCTCAGTAGAGATCGGAGACCCAAGCCCCAGAAAAACGGTTGGAGGCAACGACGAGGAAGCAGAATGAGACCTCATCAACGAAGAAAGAAGCATAGCTCATGTCAGAGAGCTAGCCCTAAAACAAAGAATCAACTTAAGATACAACCATGGCGTCATCAAACGAGAATTCGCACCCGACGACCTCGTCCTACAACGAAATGACATCGGAGCCCCGACCCCAGGGGAAGGGAAACTCACCCCCAATTGGGAAGGACCATACCGAATCAAAGCCACAATCAGAAAGGGAGCATACAAGCTCGAGCGACTCAACGGCGATGAAATCCCGAGGACGTGGAACGCCACCAACTTACAGCGCTACTACACTTAGACCGACCTCCCTAGGTCACCCCCTCTTTCTCTTATTTTATGTCTTTCCTTTACCTCTTCCCCCTTACAATTTTTCAATTTTAAATTTTAAAATTCGCTTAAGTGTCAATCTCAGGTACTCTTTCCCACCATAGACGGAGGGTTTTAACGAGGCCCAACCATCAATAAAATTCCATTAAGCTATTTTCTATCTTCTTCTTACGTCCCAAATACAGAACGCGTACACGGCCACAAACGAGGGACCGATCACCCCCCGGGCCCAAAATACGGATATCCACAAAGAACCGACCTCACAACGGTCCCCTCATCCCAAACAAAGGGAACAAATAAACAAAAAATAGAACAACTTAAAACGGAATACACAAAAAGAGGCCTGAACGGCCCAAAAGTCATTCACCGAAGTCCAAAAAACTACGAATCCACGGTTACATGGCCCATGGCCAACCAAACATCCGAAATAAAACAATTTAAAACAAACTAAAAATAGCAAAGTTACAATTAAACTATTCAAGATCAACAATCTGGCCATCACGAACGGCCTTGAAAGCTCCCATCACGGACACATCCACACCCGGAGCCAGCACCGACGCTTGAGCCCTCACCGTCTCCTCGGTAACAGCAACAGCTTCCTTCACATTGGCAAGCAACACAGCTTTTTCCTCTTTTAAAACCACGGCCTCCGCTTTCAAGCCGGCCACCTCATCCTTCAATGTACCGACATCTGCCAAGAGCACGGCCACCCGAGACTCAGCATCCGAAGCCTTCCTCCGCTCTTCTCGGCATTAGCAAGTAACCCCTTCAACCTCGCCACCTCGGCCTGAGATTGACGAAATTTCTTATCCAGAAGGCCCACCTGAGCCATCACAGGCTCGGCCTTCCGGACAATCACGGCGGAGCAAAGAATAGACAGATAAAGGGACTTAGCCTGAAAAGTCACATCACACTCACGAAAGAAATCTTCCGTGCCCGGCATGAGGAACTCGTCAATAAAGGCAGGAGCATCAAAACGGCGATCCATCACTGACGAAACTGCGCCCTCTCCCTCCACCAGATTCTCGCTCTCAACATCCTCCGACCTCTTCTGCTTCCGAGATGCACCCTCTGGTGACACCACAACCACATCATCATCAGCCTCCACACCCCGACCCGACCCCTCGGTACCACCTTCAGTCAACACGAGATCCTTAGAAACGGTTCTCGTACCATCAGTAGGTCGCGAGCTCGGAGTGGAAGGAGTACCGCCAGAAGAAGTCCCTTGAGACAATTGAGCCTTCAAACGGGCAAGAGCCGTCAAACCTCCAGCCATCTCAACTGCGAAATAATAAGAAGCATAAGTACCAAACTCGGAACCTCCAAAAAAAAATCACACACCAACATAAGCCCGACATGCAACCGGGTCCCCCATCACATCTCTAGGGTTCAGAGGGCGCTCCCCAAACAACTGCCACAACACGAGGGCAACATCCCGCTCTTCCGCAGACAAAAACTCCTGCGACACCCGAGTAAGAACAGACGGCCCCGCCCTAAAATTCCAGTACGTGGGGAACCGCCTCTCACCCTCCAAAGTCAACCAGAACGGATGATGCCCCCTCGCAGGACGAACTTTAAAATATCCACTCTTAAACCCGTGGAAAGAATCTTCATACAACCCGAAGACCCGGCGATGAGGCTGAGCCCTAAAAGACATATACCCCTTCTTGTGCTTTCCCTCCTTAGTCGAAAGGGTACACAAAAAGAGGAAAAGGAAGACGTTCACCGAGACAAGAAGCTCCAGAAATTCGCAAACAAGCTTGAAAGACCGTATCGCCGCCCAGCTATTCGGATGTAGTTGGGACGGCGCCACGGAACACCGGCTCAACAACTGCTGAATGAATGGGGAAAAGGGGAGCCTAACACCGAGTCGGGTAAACATCGCCTCGTACACCCACATCCAGTTCGGAACGGTCGGGGAGTCGAGGTTGATATAGCAAACCCTCTCGTCAACCCTAGAGAGTGAAAGCTCGTAGTGGCGTTGGGCGTCGCCACCCCCACAAACAGCCCCCTGATCACGGAGCCGCTGGAGGTCCGCCTCCGTCATCCGCGACGGTGTCCCCCATACATCACTAGTAACCCATGAAAAAAGATCAGGGACACCCCCCGCAGGGGCCACCGGAACCCTCACACCCTCAGTCCTTCGACGAGCCATACCTAAAACAGTGATGAGCACCACCGTCAGCCAAACCTCGCGGCAGAAAACAGTGGAGGAAACTAAATAGACACCACTACACCGTACCAACGACACAGTGGCGCTCATCCCCTTATAAAACCCACTACCCCAGGAAAACATTTGCCACCAAACAAAACCATCATACAGAGACAATTCCAATCTACACTAAACAGGAACAAAAAACGTCTAATGCAAAGGAAAGCAAAGCAGAAAACAGATAGAGAGCAGGAAGAAAATAAGGATATCAACCTGATAATGCAGAAATAGCAGAAGCCTGGAAAGAAAACTGAAGTTCAACCCCAAAGAGACCAAAAAACGCCACAGAGAAAAGAAAATTTCCTTCAAAAGAGAGGGCGAAAGTGAAGCGAAATGAAGCAAGGAAGAAAGCCAAAACGGTTTTCAAAAGGGGCAGCAAAAGACACAAATAGCCCTAAATAATAAAGGCGCGTAGGGACAATAAAGGAAAACGTCCCCTCGCATTAAATGCCCCCTTGAGAAAAAGGAAACAATAAAAGCACGCCTCAAAGAACAAAACAGACGCTTCGAACACGGAAGGATCGCGTCGAACCAGAACGGACAATCTTTGGTACGACAATCAAAGCCAGGTCTGAGACACCGACTTCCCCTCCAAAAAGCCAAACGGCTACCCGAGAAGAACTAAAAGACCAAGCTCACGGTCAAAACCACACCTCCCAGCGACAGACCGACCCTGCTCGCTCTCCCGCTGCGTGGGCAACTATTACGGATCCGGCCCACGGATCCATGACCCGGGATTAAACCAAACCCAGTTACCCGGGTCCTACCCGCTTCGCTCTTCCAGAGGGCCCGAAGCCGGCTCTCTAGAGTTCCCAATCAACTTTCGAATTCAAACGTCTCCCTTATCTTAGTCAAACAAGATAAGATAAGACAACTACCATCACCTATAAATAGGAGACCCAAGTCCCCCCAGGTATTCATTCATTCCACACACTTTACACCTCTCTGATCCATTCTGACTTGAGCGTCGGAGTGTCTTTGTAGGTACCTCCCTCCATTGCTCCAGTCAAGCGATCCGGTATCCGCCTCAACCCACAAGTTCCCGATCTATCCCTCAACCCGTACTGGAGACATCTTGTACAAAATTATTGATGACTATGATTTAAAAAATTATACGGCAATTTAAATGTATAATGCTTTTAAAAAGAAAATATTAAAACAATTTAAAAAAATAATTTATTAGTGCATATGTGAAGCAATTTGAAATAAAACCTATTTATTATCGTACCTTATCAGAGTTAGTATTTTTCATAATCTCATAAATTGATTGACTGTAAATAAGGTCATTGGGTGAGTCTGAAATCAAACTCAAAAATTTCAATGAAAGAGACCAATTAACATGCACATGTTTATCCGACACATGTAACACCCTCTGTTTCAAAGTTCATTTCACTATCTCTCTAATAATTGATGCATCAAGCTTTTTGATTATGCTTCAAATTAAATTGCACTGAAGTTGTGATTTTTGTTTCTGAACGTTACGTTATTTAATTTTAACTATCTTCAATGATAAATCAATAAATTAGTAGATATCACTATTTAATCTTCACATATATCTTTTAGATTTATTCTAACTTAAATATTGTAATGTCTTCATAAATATCATTTTCTACCGTTCCAAAAATCCGATTCATTATCATCAAGATCAGTTAGTCTCTAATTCCTGTCACAATCCGTACAAAAAATAAAGTTTAATTTTAGAAAAATTTAGTTATTTATGATTAAAATATTTTGATTCTCATAACTTTTCTTAAATTTGATGATAATTAATCAAGTATTGTATAACTTGCCTAGTTGATGGATTCTACCCAACTGATTCGAACGGTCCAAGTTGTCCCGTTCCCAACTCATAGCAGGGGAAAGCTATGGTGCTTCATAAACGGCATCTTAATATATGCTTTTCATAAAGGAGAGAAGATATGATATAAAAAATTTAAATAAAAGAAGGTAGACAGGGTTTTCTCCTTTATTTCTTCTCTCTTTTCTTGCTCTCATCACCAAAAAGCCATTTTAGTGCTGAGCTCTCAACTTTTTAACCAATAATGTCACTTAGCTTATATCACATCTTTTTATTTATTTATTTGTTATTCAATAATATATATGTGTTTATATTATAGAATTTGTCATTCAAGATTTTGCCCCTGCACTGAGTTGAGTAATTATCTGTCCTTAATCAAATAAGAGCGAGTCAGATATTTACGAATTTGGATAGCGTTCTTACCCATTAATACTAAATATGTGATGTATTAATAATAAAGTTTGATTTTTTTAAATTCAACCTTAAATTTCATCCTAGTCATTAATCCTGCATAAAATAAAAAAATAATTGATTTTTTACACTAATTTTTTTTTCATTGAGTTTCTACTTTTTTTTATTTATATTTCTGCACCAATTTTTTTTTTAATTAGTCCCTATATAATTAAGCCAGTTATTACTAAAAAAGACCTAATTAAAAAAAATTGATACAAAAATTCAATTAAAAAAAATATAAAGATTTAACTAAAAATTTTACAAAATTATAAAAATTAATAAAATAATTAAACCTTTAATTTATTGATATATTAATTACTGGCATTTAAAGATTTACTTTCCCACATGTTTCATTTGTTTTACGGAAAAATATCTTTCCATTGCGCGGCTTAAATTGCAATAACAATATTTACTTTTAATACTTTTATTATAAGTGTTGGATTTCTCAAAAATATGGTATTTAAATAAGTTAATAATTAAATTATTTCATAAAATATGAATATTTTTTAAATTTGACTCTAACAAATTTTATCAATGAAATTAATTTTTAAATATTATAACAAAAAATACTGAAAGTCATTAGAATCTATTATTTTATTCATTATTTAACTATTAATTTAATTCTTTTAGTATAATTCATTAGTCTAGTAATCCAATAACATATTCTATTACAAATTAATTATTTTTGTGCTTCTGTCACTCAGTAATAATTTTCGTCAATGATTAATGTTATAAACTAACAACATACATGACACCTAACATGTTAGTGCACGTGTACACAAAATCCTACACCTTTTTGTACAGCAGCAGTACTAGCAAGTGCACTGGGTCGTCCAAGTAATACCTAAGTGAGTCAGGGTCGATCCCACGAGAACTGTGGCTTGAAGCAAGCATATGGTTGTCTTGTAGGTCTTAGTCAGGCGGAATTAGAAGGAGTTTGATGTGATTATGTTTAGAATTTTGTATGTCATAAATGCTTGGATAAAATAACAGGAATTATATGATGGGAATTGAGTTGAGAGTTGGAGTTGCTTTGTCTTTCTGAATAAACTCTGGTACTATTATCTTCTTTGCTTGTGAATGATCTTCTTCTATGGCAGGCTGTAAGTGATCAAAACCATTACCCGTGATCATTGATCTCCTCTGCTACAGAATGAACACCAAGGCCCTTGGTCATTCAATCCAATGGAGGGTGAAGTTCTTGCAGGCTATTCTCTTGGTGATCCTACTCAAAACGCCACAGACAAGGTCGAATCTTCTGGATCAGAGAACGCTGCTTCTTTGAAATCTAGCTTATACCACGGAGACCTTAATTTCCCCAGAGATCGGCTGAACTGATGTCTCGAGAAGTCCCCAATGAAATCGTGGATTAACTGTCTGAGTGATGTATAAACATACCTGTTGTCTCATGCTTTTCTTCCAGGTACTCACACAAACCCAAGTAGACGCAGGTGTTTGTCAGGCACGTTCGTCTTAGTGAGATGAACAGAGCTAATTGATTAGATCATCCTATTTATCACGATGAAGATCGGATATACATCTTAGAGATAGATCAGAAACGGATCGAATTATAAGTTGTTGACTTTTGAAAAAATTAAAAATATTAGAAGAGACTATTTTAGAATTTTTAAAATTTTTCAACGACTGGTTTGATATTTTTAAAATTTTTAGGAATTATTTTGTACTTTATCGTGAGACTGATTTGTCCATCTTACACATGTGAACACTTAACAGCTATATGTACGAGTTAACATTTTATATCAGCACTCACTATTAATGACTGACGAAAGAAGTCTGTATTGTCTAATGAAAATAAATACATGGGGGACTATTTTGTGTATTTTGAACTTAAAAGACTAAAATATCAATTTTAAAAACTTCACACATTGATTTAGATAATTATTCTTATAATAATAATAATAATAATAATAATAATAATAATAATAATAATAATAATAATAATAATAATATATTTATTAGTATTTTATCGTTTGTTATTAAATATATAAAATATTTTAAAGACAGTTTGTAACAAGCTAAAATATTTAAAATGATGTGATAAAATGTGAAAAATAATAAAAACTATAATAATATAAAAAATTATTTTATATTATTATTATTTTTATTTAACTTTGTCAAATAATCATCACTATTTTATATAATTATAATAACTATTACAATATGTTTTGATTAAATTGACGAAAGAATATGTTATTTTAGTTTTAGGGAAAAAAAAATAGTGTTGTAGGGACAGACTTAGGTGAAAGGGAAGGGACACTATATTAATAAGTACATGCAGATCAATATATTTTGATCCTATTATTATATTATTTTTATCTTCATTAAAATTTATGTTAAAAATCCTATATTATTATTAAATTTAACATAAAATAATATTTATCTTTTATAAGTTTCAAAATTATAAATAAATAAACAAATTCAACATTAAAAAAATATTGATAATATATTTTTAGAATTAATCAAGTAATTAATTACTAAATTGAAACTTAATTTTTAAACATAAATAAAATTATTAGATTTTTTTATAAAAATTGGTTAAAATAAAAAATATTATTTATTTATTAATTAATATTCTTTAAATTAATAATATATTAAAAATAAACTCAAAAATATATAAATTAAAATAATTAATTATTTTAAAATAAAAAGATCAATTAATTTTTTATTATTTTAAATTAAAATATTTCTCAATTTTTATATATAAATATATTTTTTAAATACTTATATATATAATTTTAATTTTAAAATATAAATATATCAATATTTAACAAAATTTATTTTAATATATTTTTCTCTTCATAACTAAAATTTGTCATTGATGTGTTGTATATTATGATCTGCTAACGATGGCAAAGGGAAGGATTGCATCAATTTTTTTGCTTTATTAAAGATATTAAAGAAAAAGATTAAAAAGTGAAAGACGTAACTACTTTAATTCGCCTAGTGGTACTGCATGATTCCTTGTTATTTGCCAATTAATGCTAAGCTATTACAATTACTCCACTACTGGAATTTTTCCATTATATAGGTGTTGCTTGGGGCCTGTGGGTCAAAGTAACTTCACTACTTTATTAGCACTAAATAATTTAGGGTTTCTTCACAGTTTTATAAGAAATTTAGTATATTTTGTAAAAAAATTGTTGTGCGTATACTATAATTAACTATTATGTATTTATAAGTTTAATTTATTTTTAATGTATATTTTATATTTTAAAATATATTTTAAACTAATAATTAATTTTAATAGTCGATTTTATTACACACCAAATATTATTCATATTTTAAATATAAAAAATTTGATATGTTGTTCTAATGCATAAGTTTTATTATTCAAATGACAATAATTAGTTTAAGTATTTTTATTAAATTATTTAAGATATTTTATAAGAGTATTCTCTTAAAATTCTATTCTTTTCACGTTTAACATAAATAATTAAAATAGCGGACAATAGAGAATTTATTATATAATTTTATAATTCCATAATAATATTATGATATGTTGAAGATATAAAAGTAAATCAAATTAAAATATGCTTTAATTTGGAAAAGTTAAAATAAAGAGAATTCTTGTAAAATTCTATAAGTAAATTTTTTTGTGAAGACATCTTCACACGAAGATGGTAGTATAAATTATTAGATCATTTCTTTTTTGTGAAAACATTTTTATATTTAAATATAATATTTTTTCATTTTTCTTTCGTTTTTTTCCATGGCCTTTTTTTTCTTTTTTTTTAGAATTCACCAACATATTCTTAAAGTTGTAGAGAAATACTATTTATATAAGTACTGTTCCAGACTCGATTCTCGTGTCCCTCGTTGTAGTAGTCTCCCAACCCGATTACCTGGGCCTAGGCCTCCCTCACGGCCCAATAACCCCAAACTCCTAACCAACATTCAAAATCAAATATCCCTCTTATCTTAATCAATAAGATATGATAATGACCGTAAACTATATAAAGGGAGCCAAGGATCCCTTAGATACGACACATATTCCTAGCTCTCACCTATACCTCTCAGATCCATTTTGACTAGAGTGTCGGAGTGTCTTTGCAGGTACCACTCTCCTCCTCGCTCCCAGAAGATCCGATCCCATCCCCACCCGAGGCCGACAAGTCCATGATCCATCTCACAACCCGTACCGACAACTCTCAGTACATTGGTGCCGTTTGTGGGGACCTTGCCAAAGCCTCGATGACATGATGGAGGAATTTGAGAAGCAATCCTCAAGCCATCATCATGAATCAGGCCCACCCGATAGAACGCTGGAACCACAGAATGATATCTCCCCACCAACCCACGGGAGGGTAACCAGCACCGTGCACTGCCAACCTACCCCTGAATAGGCGAGAACTAAAAGAAGACAATTGCCACCTCGATAAAACCCAAGCACCTAACGGCTTAGGAGAGAAAGTAATCTAGATAATCCAAGGGCTCTACTAGAGAGTACAAACCCTTAAGGGCTGGATCACGACAAAAGAGGGATGCCAACCGAAACATGCAAGTCAAGCGACCTCTACGAGCCAATCACGGCGAGAAATCAGGAACAAAAGATCGCCCGACTGGCGTCACAAAAAACGTCAGAATCGCAATGTCTCCCAGTGGTGCGTGAAATTATAACTCGCACAACTTCATCGGCAAGTGCACCGGGTCGTCCAAGTAATACCTCAGGTGATTGAAGGTCGATCCCACGAGGATTGTTGGATTGAGCAAGCAATAGTTATCTTGCTGGACTTAGTCAGGCGAAATAGAAAAAGAGTGGTTGTTGTAGGCGCATAAAACAAGGAAATAAAGAAAGCAGTAAAGAATCGGTGTAAAACAATAATGAGAAAATAGTTAAGGCTTTGGAGATGTTTATCACTAACTATATTAACAATGAATGATTCATTCTATGAAAAAGTTGTAAGTGATTAACGCTAGGATCAGTGGTCAATTAATCTCCTCTAATCCACATCAAACGTCAGGGTCAGTGGTTATTTAATCTGAACGAGGATGAAGCTCACACAATTCAATCTCTCTTGATCCTACTTAAAGTGCCACAGACAAGGTCAGATCTTTCGAATCGGAGAATGAAGCTCAGTATTCTAGCCTTAGTGCCACAGAAACCTCAATCACCCAAAGTTACCCAGATTTTATGTCACGTATCTAATTAGCCCAGGTAATTTGCCGTTTAGGTGATGTATTCTCAAGCTGTAGCTCAATACTATCCGGTTAGGGACTCGCAAGAACTCATGTAGAATAAGGGGTCATACTTCCGTTCCACCCCAAATTCATTTAGATGAAGAATGACAATACATGATAGAATGGAATCAAACATATATTAAAATAGAAAAAGCAATAATATTTATTCATGGGAATAAGCAGAGCTCCTAACCTTAAACAGGAAGTTTAGTTACTGATACTATACAGAGAAAACAAAGAAGATCTAAAAATATGTTCTGTAATTCGTGTCTCTCCCCTCTTGGGAGGCGTGATCCTCAAGAGAAAGGAAGTCTCTTATTTATAGTAAAATTTCTATGACTAAACCTAAAAGATATTGTTTTTAATTAAAAATTACAAAAATAAAATAAGAAAAGCCTAAGGAGTGCTAAAATCCACTTTGGGCCCACTTTGGTCATGTGCTTCGGTCAAGCCTGGTGTTCAACTTGGAGGATGGGCGTTGAACGCTGGTCCCTGCTCCCTGGCTGGCGTTGAATGCCAGTTTTGGGCGTTCAACTTGGGAGGATGGTCCTTCTTGGTCATTGAACTCCAGATGTGGATGTTCAATGATAGTTTTGGCAATCATTCTGGAAAAGAAGTATAGACTATTATATATTGCTAGAAAATTCTGGAAGTTAGCTTTTCGACGCCATTGAGACCGCATCAATTGGATCTCCATAGCTCAAGATATGCTTGTTGGAATGCATAGAGATCAGGATTGATAGCATCTGTTATCCTTTCTTCGTTCCTGAGCAAGATTCTGTCAAATTCACCTAAAATCATAGAGAAAACATACAAACTCAAACTATCATCCAAAAGATGAATTTCGCGCTAAAACATACTAAAACTGAATAAAATATAACCAAAAACACTAAGAAAATGTTATGAAAAAGGGTATAAAATGTTCTGTCATCACAACACCAAACTTAAACTGTTGCTTGTCCTCAAGGAACCAAAAACAAGATAGGACTTGATGGAAGAGAAAAATACATCAGGTTTTAGAGTTTTCAATAAAGCTCAAGTCTAATTACCGCATGGGGCTATTAACACTTTATTTCTTAATAGCTTTGGCATTTCACTTTCCTTTGATGCTTAGAAATATTGGCACCTTTTAAAACTAGAATCTAGATGATTCTCTTCTTTTTAGTTTTTTTTTTAATTCTTGAAGACAACTTTTTCTTTTAGTGCTTTGCACCTTTGAGCCTAGCCGTGACTCTAAGCGTTTTGTTTTCAAGTATTACCACCTGATACATAAACGCCACAAGCACTTAATTGGGGTAACCCTTTGGATTCGAATTTAGCTTTGCTTAAATTCCCGGACAGTGGTGCTCAGAGTTCTTAAGCGTACTCTTTATAGCTTTGGATCATGACTTTAAATTCTCAGTCTCAAGATTTTTCTGACACCTTCACACCACAAGCATATAGTTAGGGATAGCAACCCTTTTGAGCCTTTTAGCCAATTTTGACTCTCCTAACCATTGATGCTCAAAGCCTTGGATCCTTTTCTTGATTTTCTTTTTCTCTTTTTTTTGCTGTTTCTTTTGCTTAAAGAATCAATCTTTTTGATATTTGATTCACCACCATTTCGTGGTACATCTTGTGCTTAATTGAGTGGATTTTATCTGCTATTCTCATACTTATTCATACAATTTGCATGATTTTACAATTCCTTTCCAATTTTGTTCTATGACTGAAAACTTGCTTCCTAAGCCTTTAAATTGTGCATTTTTAATGTCCTTCTATACCATTCAATGCCGTGGTCCGTGTGTTAACTGTTTTCAGGCTGTCTAGGGCAGGAATGACTTAGAGGATGGAGAGGAAGCTTGCATAAATGGAAGGAGCACAAGAATTAAAGGAGATAATCATCGAGGAGTGATGCGTGCGCATATCTGACGCGTGTGCATGATTTGAAGACTTGCACGGCGACGCGTGCGCGTACCTGACGCGTACGCGTGAGACGTGAAGAAGACCATCGATGCGTACGCATGACTAATGCGTACGCGTGACATGCGCCACGTGCAGAAAATACAGAAAATGCTGGGGGCGATTTCGGGCCAAGTTTCGACCCAGTTTTTGGCCCAGAAACACAGACTAGAGGCAGGGGATAGCAGGGACTCAACATACATTCACACAATACACACATTCATTAGTTTTAGTTTAGTTTTGAATCTTGGAGTGAGAAATCACTTCTTCCTCTAGGGTTCTTCACATTCATAGGTTTTTAGTTTTATGCTTTTGATTTGGATATTGAGAAGAGTTATTACCTCCGTTGAAGTTACCATTATTCTAGTTTGTTCCCTTATTCCTTTACTCTTTTAATTGCCCATTTACCCTGTTTAGATACGTAAGTTTATGATTTTGGGATTTATTAATGCAAAGAACTATTTTTACCTTTAACCAATTTTCAGTTATTATTCAATTTATCATGTCTTTTCTTTATTCCCCTTATATGCCTGTGAACGTAGTATTCATGTCAATGGAATAGATTCCCAACTTGACTTGGGAGTTGATTAAGAGGAGAACCTTAAGTTGGAAATATTCAAGTGTTAATTTTAATTGGAAGTTATTGGCTAACTCTCTAGTCTCTAACTCTAATTCTTCCTTAGGAGAGGATTAGGACCTGAGGATAGAGTTGATTAGTTAGTTACTTGACTTTCCTTTATTCAGTAAAGGATAACTAAGCAGAACAACAACCTTTTTCTACTACACTTGGGAACATCCAACAAGGATAGAACTTCTGATTAATCTTCTCCCGGTCAAGGATTTTTATCATAATTAATTAAATCTCTCGTTCGTTTTCTTTATTTCAATTCTATTCTCCAACTTCAAATTTCTCAGAAAACTCCTGATCAATAAATAGCACTCTCTTAGCAACTCGTTGAAAGACGACCTGGGATTCATACTCCCAGTATTTTATTCTCATATTATGACAAAACCCTTTTTAAATTGATACGTGGAATCTCTGTTGGTTAAGGACTATACTCGCAACGTCAGTTTATTATAAATTCTTAATTGACAATTTTCCGCCATGTCAATTTTTGGCACCGTTGTTGGGGATTTGCAATAGTGTGCTAAATTATTGGTTGGTATAAATAATTTTTTTAGTTTATTTATTTACATATTTTATTTTATTTTATTACCATGAGCTGTACGTTTCTTTCATTGAATGACGCGTTCACTGCCTGATCCAAGCTTAGCCGCATTTGATTCTGAAATTGAAAGAACTATTTCACGTATTGGGCGAGCTCGGCGTCAGTTAGCCTCTGAGGGTGGTGAAGTGGTTACTACCAATTCACCAGTCTTATCTGAGGACGAATCTAAAGCATCATTTAAAGGAGAAACAAGCTCCTCTTTTACTGATTTTATTGATTTACGCGTAGATAACATGGCGGCTCCCAGGAGGATTACTCTCCAGGAAGCAGGAGCTCCAGACTTTACACTGCCACCATTCCAAGCACGTCATCCAAATCTGGGTGTAGATATTGAACTGAAGACTGCACTAATCAATCTACTGCCAAAGTTTCGTGGCTTATCTTCTCAAGAGCCTCTCAATCACTTAAGAGATTTTCAAACAGCCTGTTCTACTGTTAGGCATCATGGTGCAGATGAGACTTCTATTCTACTGACCGCCTTCTCATTCTTTCTTGAGGGAAAGGTGAAGAAGTGGTACTACACTCAAACTAAAGTAGTTGTTACTAACTGGGATACGCTCAGGAGGGAATTATTGGAAAAATACTTTCCAGCTGAAGTTACTAATAGACTGAGGAAAGAAATTTCCTACATTATTCAAGGCAAATCAGAGACTCATTATGATTATTTGGAGCGCTTCAGGAATCTTCTGGACGCATGTCCCCACCACATGATTGACAAGTTGGTGTTGATCAGCTACTTCACACAAGGCATGAAACCTCAGGATAAGACTACATTGGATGGTGCGAGTAATGATTCTCTGAAAAAGTACAAGACCGTAGATTAAGTGTGGCATCTGATCAGTGACCTAGTTGAGTCCACTTGGAATCACAGGCACAGGAACAACCATCCCAAGGCTGTTGTAGAAGTTTCCTCTAGCAGTGAGACTACTGCTCTCACGCAGACTCTGTGTGAGATGACCAACTTACTGAAGCAGATAAAGCTGAATCAACAACAACCTCAGCCTTCCCCAGCACAATAGAGTCAACAGTTGGTTCCTCAAAGAGTATGCGGAATATGTGTCGATTATACTCATTACACTTATGAGTGTCCGCAGCTCCAACAAGAAGACAACACCTTGGCAGCTACTCATAATTTCTATGACCACCCGAATCAAGGATACTATCAACAAGGCGACAATTACAACCGAGGTGGAAACTACAATCAAGGTTGGCAAGACAACTCCAACCAGGGTTGGAGAGATAATTCCAACCAAGGATGGAGGGACAACTACAACAGAGGAGGTAGAGACAACAATGGAAATCAAAGGTGGAACAACAACAACAACAGACAGCCTTACCGAGCACCTCACCAAAGGCAAGCCCATGGTTCTCAGAACAACCAACAGCAAGCCCCTCAAGTCACCTACCCACCTTCCTCTTCCAATGACGAGTTGCTTCAGTCTATTGAGCAAAGACAAAAGACCATGGAGAACACACTTAGCTCTACCTTGAACGGTTTGACCTCTGCTGTACAAGCTCTCGCTTTACAGATTGGATCTATGAATACCCCTAACAGTCAACCTACAAGCTCTAATGCACTTCCGTCTCAACCTTTACCCAACCGCAAAGGAGGCATCAACGCCATCACTTTGAGGTCCGGAACCACACTACAAGGGAGGAGTCATGAGGAGCCAAGCTCAAAGGAGAACATTCAAGTTGAAGATGTTGTTGAGGTAGAAGATGCTGAACAGGAAGAGGAGGTACAAGACATGGTTGAAGAAGAAGCAACTCAACCAGAGAATAGTGCATCAAAGGCAGCTGAAGCTACACGTGACGCCATCCCTATCCCCTTTCCACACCTTGCAAGGAAGTCCAGAAAGCAGATGGAACTCGATCCCAAAATGGTAGAAATCTTCAAAAAGGTTGAAGTAACTATTCCCCTTTTTGATGCTATTCAGCAAGTACCTAAATATGCAAGATTTCTAAAGATTGTGCATGCATAAGGATAAAATTAATGAATTAGAAACTATTCCTTTAGGTAGCTCTATATCTGCTTTAATGAGTGATATACCAGAAAAATGTAGTGATCCAGGTCCATGCATGGTTAGCTGTACTATTGAGGGTGTAATAATTTCTGACTACATGTGTGATCTAGGAGCATGTGTGAGTATTATGCCATTATCTATATATGATGCTTTGAGGCTACCTCCTTTAAAAAGGTCGACATCACGTTTTGTTTTGGCAGATAAAAGCATAATCTCGGTGGTTGGGATTGCTGAGGACGTGCTAATGAGCATTAAGGGGCTAACATTCCCTATTGATTTTTACATTTTGGAGATGCCCCCTACTGACTCAGGAAGACCCTCATCTGTCCTACTTGGAAGACCATTTCTGAAGACTTCAAAGTTCAAGTTGGATGCCTTCTCCGGAACCTACTCTTTTGAGATAGATGGCAGAACAGTGAGCTTCAATCTGGATGAAGCTTTGAGGCACCCACCAGAGGATCACTCCATCTTCCAGTATGATATTATTGATGAGACCGTAGCTGCAGTCCATCAGGAAGAAATAGAAGAGATGCACATGGAGCAAGGTGCAAGTGTGGGGAAGCCCTCTGAGCTTCCTGAAGATGTCGTGCCACCACACATAGCTCCAGATGATCTAGTGCCTAGCCAGGAGCAGAAAATGGAACTAAAGTCCCTTCCACCCTACCTCAAGTATGCTTACCTTGAGGATAATCAGAAGCTCCCAGTCATCATTGCAAGGGAACTCACTTCCCAACAGGAAGAACAACTGCTTAGTGTGCTGAGAAAGCATAAGAAAGTAATTGGGCAGAGCTTGGCGGATATAGTAGGCATCAGCCCCAAGTCTGTGAACACTGGATATTTTTAGAAGAGGGAGCAAGGCCTGTTCGTCAACCTCAAAGGTGGCTTAACCCTACTATCTTGGAAGTTGTCAAGAAGGAAGTGACCAGATTTTACTTGAAGCAGACATCATCTACTCTATCTCAGATAGCGAATGGGTCAGCCCAATACAAGTGATACCCAAGAAGTCTGGAGTCACAACAATAAAGAATGAGCAAGGAGAGCTCATAGCAACTAGAGTGTAGAACTCCTGGAGGGTGTGCATTGATTACAGGCGCCTCAACCAGGCTACTCGCAAGGATCACTACCCATTGCCTTTCATCGATCAGATGCTTGATCGCCTGTCAGGTAAATCACACTACTGCTTTTTAGATGGTTACACTGGATATTTTCAAATTCATATAGTTCCTGAGGATCAAAAGAAGACTACTTTTACATGTCCCTTAATGTATGCATATAAGAGAATGCCTTTTGGCTTATGTAATGCACCGGCTAAGTTCCTATGATTCTTAACCAGAGCGAACATTACTAAGATTAAGAAGAGAAGCAGTGGCAAGAGCCAAAAGAGTGGTTGGTGAAGAAGAAGAAGAAGGTCCAACCCAAACCATGGAAGGAGAAGCACAAAACCACCATGAAGAAGCTGTTGGCAACAACCAGGCTCCACAAGAGAGGAGGATGCTAGGTTCATACATAAATCCCAATCCTGGGAATTATGGGAGTAGCATCGTGAGACCCAATATACATCCCAACAACTTTGAGCTTAAACCACAGCTCATCACTCTAGTTTAGAATAATTGTTCCTTTGGAGGAAATGCTCAAGAGGACCCCAATCAACATCTCACCACCTTCCTGAGGATTTGTGACACTGTGAAGTCAAATGGAGTTCATCCGGACACTTATAAACTGCTCTTGTTCTCTTTCTCTCTTAGGGACAAAGCGTCAAAGTGGCTGGAATCATTCCCCAAGAAAAAGCCTCACCACATGGGAAGATGTTATTAACAATTTTTTAGCAAGATTCTACCCTCCACAAAAGATCAATAGACTAAGAGCTAAGGTCCAAACGTTTAGACAACATGATGGAGAGACTCTATATGAAGCCTGGGAGAGATTTAAGGATTTGACAAGGAAATGCCCTCCTGATATGTTCAATGAATGGGTGCAGCTGTACATCTTTTATGAAGGGTTGTCATATGAATCCAAGATCACTATAGACCACTCTTCAGGGGGATCCCTTAACAAGAAAATGACCATTGAGGAGGCCATAGATATCATTGAAACTGTTGCTGACAATGAGTACTTCTATGCCTCTGAAAGGACTCAAAAGAGAGAAGGAGTAATGGAGCTCAACACCATGGATGCCTTGCTAGCACAAAACAAAGTGATCACTGATAAACCCCATTTTTAGGGTTTATCTTGTGTTGAATTTAGAGGGTTTTGTCAACTTTTCTCCCATTTATTCACTAAAATAGCATAGTTTTGTAAATTCTCCTTTAATTGTGCTTAAGAGTGAAAAACATGCTTTTTAGGTCTTAAAATAGCTAAATTTAATTCACCTTGATTCCATTAGATGCCTTGATATGTTTGTTAAGTGATTCACTAAAGCTAGTTGATGAGTGGATAATTTATACCCTTTTTGGCATTGTTTTTACATAGTTTTTAGTATGATTTAGTTACTTTTTATTATATTTTTATTAGTTTTTATTCAAAAATCACATTTCTGGATTTTACTATGAGTTTGTGTATTTTTCTGTGATTTCAGGTATTTTCTGGCTGAAATTAGGGGACCTGAGCAAAAATCTTATTTAGAGGCTGAAAAAGGACTGCAGATGCTGTTGGATTCTGACCTCCCTGTACTCGAAGTCTATTTTCTGGAGTTACAGAAGCCCAATTGATGCGTTTTCAATTGCCTTGGAAAGTAGACATCCTGGGCTTTTCAGCAATATATAATAGTCCATACTTTACTCGAGATGTGATGGCCCAAACTGGCGTTCAAAGTCAGCCTAAAATATCTTGGCGTAAAACACCCAAACTGGCACCAGAATTGGAGTTAAACGCCGAAACTAGCACCAAAGCTAGCGTTTAACTTCAGGAAAAGCCTAAGCACGAAAAAGCTTCAATGCTCAACCCAAGCACACACCAAGTGGGCCCCGGAAGTGGATTTCTGCATTATTTGCACTTAGTTACTCATTTTCTGTAACCCTAGGTTACTAGTTTAGTATAAAAACTACTTTTAGAGATTTATTTTATGTCTTTTATCTTTTGAACCATCTTATGTTTTCATAGACCATGGAGGCTGGCCTCATGGCCATGCCTAGACCTTTTTCACTTATGTATTTTCTACGGTGGAGTTTCTACACCACATAGATTAAGGTGTGGAGCTCTGTTGTTCTTCATGGATTAATGCAATTACTACTGTTTTCTATTCAATTCACGCCTACTTCTTCTCCAAGATATACTCTCATACTTAATTTAGTTTAGTCAGAATGAAGGGGTGACCCATGACAATCACCCAATATTTGTTACTCGCTTAGCCAAGATCGCGTGCCTGACAACCACAAAGCGGTCTACATGATGTTCAACGTAGTCATTGGACGACAGCTGGAGTATATTCTCTTGGGTTTCTAATCTAAAATTAGAACCTTCGTGGTATAGGCTAGAATTATTGGTAGCCATTCCTAGGATCCGGAAAGTCTAAACCTTGTCTGTGGTATTCCGAGTAGGATCTAGAAAGGGATGACTGTGATGAGCTTCAAACCTGCGAATGTGGGGCACAAGTGACAGTGTGCAAAAGGACAATGGTCCTATTCCGACGCTAGCGGGAACCGACAGATGATTAGCCGTGCGGTGACAGCGCATATGGATTTTTTTTCATCCTAGAGGATCATACAGCTTGCCATGGAAGGAGGTAACGCATGGTTGGAAGAAGGCAATAGGAAAGCAGAGGTTCAGAAGTAACAAAGCATCTCCAGACGCTTATCTGAAATTCCCACCAATGAATTACATAAGTAACTTTATCTTATTTTATATTTTATTTATATTTTAATTATCAAAACATCATAACCATTTGAATCGGCCTGACTGAGATTTACAAGGATGACCATAGCCTGCTTCAAGCCAACAATCTCCGTGGGATCGACCCTTACTCACGTAAGGTATTACTTGGACGACCCAGTGCACTTGCTGGTTAGTTGTACAGAGTTGTGAAAAAGAGTTGAGATTACGATCGTGCGTACCAAGTTTTTGGCGCCATTGTTAGAGATCACAATTTCGTGCACCAAGTTTTTGGCGCCGTTGCCGGGGATTGTTCGAGTTTGGACAACTGACGGTTCATCTTGTTGCTCAGATTAGGTACTTTTATTTTATATTTAAACTTTTTGTTTTCTTTCTTTTTATTTTCAAAAAAAAATTCAAAAAAATTTTTATTCGTTCTTTAGAATTTTTAAGAATGAATTCTAGAGTTTCAGATGATATGTGAAGCCTGGCTGGCTGCTAAGCCATGTCTAATCTTTTGGACCGAGGCTTCCACTTATCACTGCAGGAGCTTTTTTATTCTCATCAATTCAGCTGTTGTATGCCTGATTTGTATGATGAAGCTTGGCTAGCCATTCGCCATGTCTAATCTTTTAAACCAAAGGTTTCACATAAAGCTTGGCTGGCTATTAAGCCACGTCTAATCTTTTGGACCGAAGCTTTAGACTAACAGTGCATGATTCCTGGAATTCCTATTGAAAATTTTGAATTTATTTATTTTCTCTTTTTTCAAATAATTTTCGAAAAATACAAAAAAAATTAATAAAACCATAAAAACCAAAAATTTTATGTTTCTTGTTTGAGTCTAGTGTCAAATTTTAAGTTTGGTGTCAATTGCATATTTTGATTTTTGTTTAAATTTTCGAAGAACACATGCATGGAATTGTTCTTTCTTGATCTTCAAGTTGTTCTTGATGATTTCCCTTGTTTGATCTTTAAACTTTCTTGTTTTGTGTCTTTTCCTATTTTTCATATGCATTTTTTAATTATTAGTGTCTAAAGTTTAAAAATTTTTAAGTTTGGTGTCTTGCATGTCTTTCTTTTCTTAAAAATTTTTCAAAATTATTGGTGCATGAAATTGTGATCTCAGGCAACGGCGCCAAAAACTCTGTACGCACGTCTTAATAAATTGTTTTTCATTCACAACTTCGATACAACTAACCAGCAAGTGCACTGGGTCGTCCAAGTAATAAACCTTACGTGAGTAAGGGTCGATCCCACGGAGATTGTTGGTATGAAGCAAGTTATGGTCACCTTGTAGATCTCAGTCAGGCGGATATAAAATGGTTATGGAGTTTTCGAAAATATATAATAAAATAAGGATAGAAATACTTATGTAAATCATTGGTGAGAATTTCAGATAAGCGCATAGAGATGCTTTCGTTCCTCTGAACCTCTGCTTTCCTGCTGTCTTCATCCAATCAATCCTACTCCTTTCCATGGCTGGCTTTATGTAAGGACATCACCGTTGTCAATGGCTACTTTTTATCCTCTCTGGAAAATGGTCCGATGCGCTGTCACTACATGGCTAATCGTCTGGAGGCATCACCCTTGTCAATGGCTGCATCCCATCCTCTTGTGAAAATGGTCCAAATGCTCTGTCACAGCACGGCTAATCATCTGAGGTTCTCGATCATACTGGAATAGGATTCACCCTCCTTTTGCGTCTGTCTCTACGCCCAGCACTCACGAGTTTGAAGTTCGTCATAGTCATTCAATCCCAGAGTCCTACTCAGAATACCACAGACAAGGTTTAGACTTTCCGGACTCTCATGAATGCCACCATCAATCTAGCTTATACCACGAAGATTCTGATTAAGAGATCCAAGAGATACTCATTCAATCTAAGGTGGAACGGAAGTGGTTGTCAGGCACGCGTTTGTGGGGGAATGATGATGATTGTCACGTTCATCACATAGGTTGAAGTGCGAATGAATATCTTGGAAGCGGAATAAGTTGAATTGAATAGAAAAACAGTAGTACTTTGCATTAATTTTTGAGGAACAGCAGAGCTCCACACCTTAATCTATGGAGTGCAGAAACTCTACCGTATGAAAATACATAAGTGATAATGGTCCAGGCATGGCCGAATGGCCAGCCCCCATGAAAGTCTAAGATAGCATAAAACTGATCAAAGATGATCCGAAGATGTCTAATACAATAGTAAAAAGTCCTATTTATACTAAACTAGTTACTAGGGTTTACAGAAGTAAGTAGTTGATGCATAAATCCACTTCCGGGGCCCACTTAGTGTGTGCTTGGGCTGAGCTTGAATGTTACATGTGCAGAGGTCATTCTTGGAGTTGAACGCCAGTTTGTAACATATTTCTGGCATTCAACTCTGGCTTGTGATGTGTTTCTGGCGTTTAACTCCAGACAGCAGCATAGAACTGGCGTTCAACGCCCTTTTACGTCATCTAAACTCGGCCAAAGTATGGACTATTAAATATTTCTGGAAAGCCCTGGATGTCTACGTTCCAACGCAATTGGAAGCGCGCCATTTTGAGTTCTGTAGCTCCAGAAAATTCACTTTGAGTGCAGGGAGGTCAGAATCCAACAACATCAGCAGTCCTTCTTCAACCTCTGAATCTGATTTTTGCTCAAGTCCCTCAATTTCAGCCAGAAAATACCTGAAATCATAGAAAAACACACAAACTCATAGTAAAGTCCAGAAATGTGAATTTAACATAAAAACTAATGAAAACACCCCTAAAAGTAACTAGATTATACTAAAAACATACTAAAAACAATGCCAAAAAGCGTATAAATTATCCGCTCATCACAACACCAAACTTAAATTGTTGCTTGTCCCCAAGCAACTGAAAATAGGATAAAAAGAAGAGAATATACTATAAATTCCAAACTATCAATGAAACATAGCTCCAATCAGATGAGCGGAACTTGTAGCTTTTTGCCTCTTGAATAGTTTTGGCATCCCACTTTATCCATTGAGGTTCAGAATGATTGGCATCTATAGGAACTCAGAGTTCAGATAGTATTATTGATTCTCCTAGTTCAGTATGTTGATTCTTGAACACAGCTACTTTATGAGTCTTGGCCGTGGCCCTAAGCACTTTGTTTTCCAGTATTACCTCCGGATACATAAATGCCACAGACACATAATTGGGTGAACCTTTTCAGATTGTGACTCAGCTTTGCTAAAGTCCCCAATTAGAGGTGTCCAGGGTTCTTAAGCACACTCTTCTTTTGCTTTGGACCTTGACTTTAACCGCTCAGTCTCAAGTTTTCACTTGACACCTTCACGCCACAAGCACATGGTTAGGGACAGCTTGGTTTAGCCGCTTAGGCCAGGATTTTATTCCTTTAGGCCCTCCTATTCACTGATGCTCAAAGCCTTGGGATCCTTTTTATTGCCCTTGCCTTTTGGTTTTAAGGATTACTGGCTTTTTGCTCTTGCCTCTTGGTTTTAAGAGATTTTGGCTTTTTCTGCTTGCCTTTTCTTTTTCTATTTTTTTTTCGCCTTTTTTTTTCTTCAAGCTTTGTTCTTTGCTGCTTTTTCTTGCTTCAAGAATCATTTTTATGATTTTTCAGATTATCAAATAACATGTCTCCTTGTCATCATTCTTTCAAGAGCCAACATATTTAACATTCTTAAACAACAACTTCAAAATATATATGCACTGTTCAAGCATTCATTCAGAAAACAAGAAGCATTGTCACCACATCAACATAATTAAACTAAGTTCAAGGATAAATTTGAAACTCATGTACTTCTTGTTCTTTTGAATTAAAACATTTTTCATTTAAGAGAGGTGATGGATTCATAGGACATTCATAACTTTAAGACAAAGTTACTAAATACTAATGATCATGTAATAAGACACAAACTTAGATAAGCACTTAACATAGAAAACGAAAAACAGAGAATGTAAGAATAAGGAATGAGTCCACCTTAGTGATGGTGGTGTTTCCTTCTTGAGGAACCAATGATGTCCTTGAGCTCTTCTATGTCTCTTCCTTGTCTTTCTTGCTCCTCCCTCATTGCTTTTTGATCTTCTCTAATTTCATGAAGGATGATGGAGTGCTCTTGATGTTTCACCCTTAATTGTCCCATGTTGGAACTTAATTCTCCTAGGGAGGTGTTGATTTGCTCCCAATAGTTTTGTGGAGGAAGATGCATTTGAGGCATCTCCGGTTTTCCGGACTAAAATCTAAGTATTTCCACTGAACCATGGTGAGATAATTCTTTGGGTTCGGGTTCTTACTTTGATCATGGTTCCTAGTGATCCATGCATTGGCATAGAACTCTTGAACCATTAGAATTCTGACTTGTTGGATGGGTTTTGTTAGAACTTCCCAACCTCTTCTTTGGATTTCATGTCGGATCTCCGGATACTCATTTCTCTTGAGCTTGAAAGGGACCTCGGGGATCACCTTCTTCTTTGCCACAACATCATAGAAGTGGTCTTGATGAGCTTTGGAGATGAATCTTTCCATCTCCCATGACTCGGAGGTGGGAGCTTTTGTCTTCTCTTTCCCTTTTCTACAGGATTCTTTGGTCTTGGGTGCCATCAATGGTAATGGAAAAACAAAAAGCTTATGCTTTTACCACACCAAACTTAGAATATTGCTCGTCCTCGAGCAAGAGAAAAAAGAATAGATGAAGAAGAAGAAGAAATGGAGGAGAGGGAGAGAGAGATGTGTTTCGGCCAAGAAGGGGAAGAGAGGGTTGTGTTGTGTGAAAATGAGGAAGAATGGAGGGCTGTATATAGGGAAGGGAGGGGGGGTAAGGTTCGGCCATAAGGGTGGGTGTTGGGTGGGAAATTGATTTTGAATTTTGAAGGTAGGTGGAGTTTATGAGGTAGGTTTATGGGGAAGAGTGGATGGATGTGAGTGGTGAAGTGGTGATAGTGAAGAGAGATTGAGGTGATTGGTGAAGAGTTTTGGGGAAGAGTGTTTATTGGGAATAGAGGATGAACATTGAGAAGAGGGAAGAGAGTGAGTGGTGGTAGGTGGGGATCCTGTGGGGTCCACAGATCCTGAGTTGTTCAAGGATTTACAACCTTGCACCAAATTGGGCATGCAAAATGCCCTTGCACACAACTCTGGGTGTTCAGCGCCAGATTGGTGCTTGTTCTGGGTGTTGAACGCCCATTTGTTGCTCATTTCTGGCGTTGAACGCCAGAACCATGCTTGTTCTGGGCGTTCAGCGCCAGCTCTTCTCCAGGGTGCAATTCTGGCGTTCAAACGCCCAGATGCTGCCCATTTTGGGCGTTCAGCGCCAGAACCATGCTCTGTTCTGGCGTTGAACGCCAGCCAGATGCTTTTTACTGGCGTTTAAACGCCAGTGAGATCCTCCTCCAGGGTGTGATTTTTCTTCTGCTGTTTTTGATTCCGTTTTCAATTTTTATATTTATTTTGTGACTCCACATGATCATGAACCTAATAAAACATGAAAGAACAATAAAATTAGATAAATAAAAATTGGGTTGCCTCCCAACAAGCGCTTCTTTAATGTCAATAGCTTGACAGTGGGCTCTCATGGAGCCTCACAAATGTTCAGAGCATTGTTGAGACTTCCCAACACCAAACTTAGAGTTTGACTGTGGGGACTCTGGTTGACTCTGTTTTGAGAGAAGCTTTTTATGCTTCCTCTCCATGTTTACAGAAGGATGACCTCGAGTTTTAAACACAAGGGAGTCCTCATTCAATTGAAGGACTAGTTCACCTCTGTCAACATCAAGCACAGCTCTTGCTGTGGCTAGGAAGGGTCTTCCAAGGATGATGGATTCATCCTCATCCTTCCCAGTATCTAGGACTATGAAATCAGCAGGGATGTGAAGGCCTCCAACCTTTACTAACACGTCCTTTACTTGTCCATAAGCCTGTTTTCTTGAATTGTCTGCCATCTCTAATGAGATTTTAGTAGCTTGCACCCCAAAGATTCCCAGTTTCTCTATTACAGAGAGGGGCATGAGGTTTATCCCTGAACCAAGGTCACACAGAGCCTTTTCAAAGATCATGGTGCCTATGGTACAAGGTATTAGGAACTTTCCAGGATCCTGTTTCTTCTGAGGCAATGTCAGTTGATCCAGATCACTCAGTTCATTGGTGAATAGGGGAGGTTCATCTCCCCAAGTCTCATTACCAAATAAATTGGCATTCAGCTTCATGATTGCACCAAGGTACTTGGCAACTTGCTCTTTAGTAACATCCTCATTCTCTTCAGAAGAGGAATACTCATCAGAGCTCATGAATGGCATAAGGAGGTTCAATGGAATCTCTATGGTCTCTAGATGAGCCTCAGATTTCTTTAGTTCCTCAAAGGGAAACTCCTTATTGATCACTGGACGTCCCAGGAGGTCTTCCTCACTGGGATTCACGTCCTCCACTTCCTCTTTGGATTCGGCCATGATGGTTATATCAATGGCCTTGCACTCTCCTTTTGGATTTTCTTCTGTATTGCTTGGGAGAGTACTAGGAGGGATTTCAGTGATCCTTTTACTCAGCTGGCCCACTTGTGCCTCCAAATTTCTAATGGAGGATCTTGTTTCATTCATAAAACTCATAGTGGCCTTAGATAGATCAGAGACTAAGTTTGCTAAATTAGAGGTATTTTTTTCAGAGTTCTCTGTCTGTTGCTGAGTGGATGATGGAAAAGGCTTGCTATTGCTAAACCTGTTTCTTCCACCATTATTAAAGCCTTATTGAGGCTTTTGTTGATCCTTCCATGAGAAATTTGGATGATTTCTCCATGATGAGTTATAGGTGTTTCTATAAGGTTCACCTAAGTAATTTACCTCTGCTATTGCAGGGTTCTCAGGATCATAGGCCTCTTCTTCAGAAGGCGCCTCTTGAGTACTGTTGGATGCAGCTTGCATTCCATTCAGATTCTGAGAAATCATATTGACTTGCTGAGTCAATATTTTGTTCTGAGCCAATATGGCATTCAGAGTATCAATTTCAAGAACTCCCTTCTTCTGAGGCGTCCCATTACTCACAGGATTCCTCTCAGAAGTGTACATGAACTAGTTATTAGCAACCATCTCAATGAGTTCTTGAGCTTCTGCAGGCGTTTTCTTTAGGTGAATGGATCCACCTGCAGAATTATCCAACGACATTTTAGCTAATTCAGAAAGACCATCATAGAATATATCCAGGATGGTCCAGTCTGAAAGCATGTCAAAAGGACACTTTTTGGTCAGTTCTTTGTATCTCTCCCAAGCTTCATAGAGGGATTCACCTTCTTTCTGTCTGAAGGTTTGAACAACCACTCTAAGCTTACTCAGCTTTTGAGGAGGAAAGAACTTGGCTAAGAAAGCCTTGACCAGCTTATCCCAAGAGTTCAGGCTATCCTTAGGTTGAGAGTCCAACCATATTCTAGCTCTGTCTCTTACAGCAAAAGGGAAAAGCATGAGCCTGTAGACTTCGGGATCTACTCTATTAGTCTTAACAGTATCACAGATCTGCAAGAATTCAGTTAAGAACTGAAAAGGATCTTCAGATGGAAGTCCATGAAACTTGCAGTTTTGCTGCATCAGAGAAACTAATTGAGGTTTCAGCTCAAAATTGTTTGCTCCAATGGTAGGGATGGAGATGCTTCTTCCATGTAAATTGGAATTAGGTGCAGTAAAGTCACCAAGCATCCTCCTTGTATTATTATTATTTTTGGCTGCCATCTCCTCTTCCTGTTCGAAAATTTCTGAAAGGTGCTTGCTGGATTGTTGTAATTTAGCTTCTCTTAGTTTTCTCTTCAGAGTCCTTTCAGGTTCTGGATCTGCTTCAACAAGAATGTTCTTGTCTTTGCTTCTGCTCATATGAAAAAGAGGGACAGAAAAATAATAATAATAGGGGTCCTTTTTACCACAGTATAGAGGTCCCTGTGTGAGTAGAAGAAAAGAAGAAGAAAAAATTTGAACACAGATGGAAGAGGGGGTTCAAATTTGGGTGAGATGAAGTATTAGTAGATGAATAACTAAATAGAAGGAGATGAGAGAGAAGGAGAATTTTTGAAAATTATTTTTGAAAAAGAGTTAGTGATTTTCGAAAATAGTTTTTGAAAAAGGTTAGTAATTTTTCGAAAATTAAAATAAAAAATTAAAATAATTAGTTAATTAAAAAGAAATTTTGAAAAAGAGGGAAGATATTTTCGAAAATTAGAGAGAGAGAGTTAGTTAGGTAGTTTTGAAAAAGATAAGAAACAAACAAAAAGTTAGTTAGTTAGTTTCTTAACAAGCAAGTAACAAACTTGAAATTTTTGAACCAAAACATTAATTGATGATGTTATTTTCGAAAATTATGTGATAAAGATAAGAAAAAGATTTTTGAAAAATATTTTTAAAATTTTCGAAAATAACTAAGAAAAATGAAAAAGATTTGATTTTTGAAAAAGATAATATTTTTAAATTGAAAATTTGATTTGACTCATAATAACAACTAGATTTTAAAAATTTTTGAAAAAGTCAAATCTAATTTTTGAAATTTTAAGAGAGAAAAAGGAGAAGATATTTTTTTGATTTTTGAATTTTTAATGATGAGAGAGAAAAACATGAAAATGATGCAATGCATGAAAATTTTGGATCAAAACAATGAATGCATGTAAGAATGCTATGAATGTCAAGATGAACACCAAGAACACTATGAAGATCATGATGAACATCAAGAACTTATTTTTGAAAATTTTTATATGCAAAGAAAACATGCAAGACACCAAACTTAGAAATCTTTCATGTTTAGACACTATGAATGCAAAAATGCATATGAAAAACAAGAAAAGACACAAAACAAGAAAACATCAAGATCAAACAAGAAGACTTACCAAGAACAACTTGAAGATCATGAAGAACACTATGAATGCATGAATTTTTCGAAAATTTTATGCAAACTTTAAAACATGCAATTGACACCAAACTTAAAATTGACTCAAGACTCAAACAAGAAACACAAAATATTTTTGATTTTTATGATTTTATGATTTTTTTGGATTTGTTGAAAATTATTTGAAAAAGAAAAATAAGGATTCCAAAATTTTTAATATGAATTCTAGGAATCTTGCAATCTTAGTCTAAAGCTCCAATCTGAGGGTTAGACATGGCTTAATAGCCAGCCAAGCTTTAGAAGATATTTATACTTTCCATGTATAGAGCAACTAAGTGTGTGAGAATCAACAAGCTCTTGTGATGATAAGTTGAAACCCCAGTCCAAAAGATTAGACATGGCTTAAAGCCAGCCAGGATTCAACAAATCATCATGAAACACTAGAATTCATTCTTAAAAATTCTGAAGAAACATATATTAAATATTTTTGAAAATAATTTTTATTATTTTTTTTTTCGAAAACAAAGGAGAAAATTTTTGAAATATTTTTGAAAAAAAAAATTTTTTGAAAGCTTTTTGAAAATAAAACAAAAAGAAAATTACCTAATCTGAGCAACAAGATAAACCGTCATTTGTCCAAACTCGAACAATCCCCGGCAACGGCGCCAAAAACTTGGTGCACGAAATTGTGATCTCAGGCAACGGCGCCAAAAACTCTGTACGCACGTCTTAATAAATTGTTTTTCATTCACAACTTCGATACAACTAACCAGCAAGTGCACTGGGTCGTCCAAGTAATAAACCTTACGTGAGTAAGGGTCGATCCTACGGAGATTGTTGGTATGAAGCAAGCTATGGTCACCTTGTAGATCTCAGTCAGGCGGATATAAAATGGTTATGGAGTTTTTGAAAATATATAATAAAATAAGGATAGAAATACTTATGTAAATCATTGGTGAGAATTTCAGATAAGCGCATAGAGATGCTTTCATTCCTCTGAACCTCTGCTTTCCTGCTGTCTTCATCCAATCAATCCTACTCCTTTCCATGGCTGGCTTTATGTAAGGACATCACCGTTGTCAATGGCTAATTTTTATCCTCTCTGGAAAATGGTCCGATGCGCTGTCACTGCATGGCTAATCGTCTGGAGGCATCACCCTTGTCAATGGATGCATCCCATCCTCTTGTGAAAATGGTCCAAATGCTCTGTCACAGCACGGCTAATCATCTGAGGTTCTCGATCATACTGGAATAAGATTCACCTTCCTTTTGCTTCTGTCACTACGCCCAGCACTCGCGAGTTTGAAGTTCGTCACAGTCATTCAATCCCAGAGTCCTACTCGGAATACCACAGACAAAGTTTAGACTTTCCGGACTCTCATGAATGCCGCCATCAATCTAGCTTATACCACGAAGATTCTGATTAAGAGATCCAAGAGATACTCATTCAATCTAAGGTGGAACGGAAGTGGTTGTCAGGCACGCGTTCATGGGGGAATGATGATGATTGTCACGTTCATCACATTCAGGTTGAAGTGCGAATGAATATCTTGGAAGCGGAATAAGTTGAATTGAATAGAAAAATAGTAGTACTTTGCATTAATCTTTGAGGAACAGCAGAGCTCCACACCTTAATCTATGGAGTGCAGAAACTCTACCGTATGAAAATACATAAGTGATAATGGTCCAGGCATGGCCGAATGGCCAGCCCCCATGAAAGTCTAAGATAGCATAAAACTGATCAAAGATGATCCGAAGATGTCTAATACAATAGTAAAAAGTCCTATTTATAATAAACTTGCTACTAGGGTTTACAGAAGTAAGTAGTTGATGCATAAATCCACTTCCGGGGCCCACTTGGTGTGTGCTTGGGCTGAGCTTGAATGTTACACGTGCAGAGGTCATTCTTGGAGTTGAACGCCAGTTTGTAACGTATTTCTGGCGTTCAACTCTGGCTTGTGACGTGTTTCTGGCGTTTAACTCCAGACAGCAGCGTAGAACTGGCGTTCAACGCCCTTTTACGTCATCTAAACTCGGCCAAAGTATGGACTATTATATATTGCTGGAAAGCCCTGGATGTATACTTTCCAACGCAATTGGAAGCGCGCCATTTTGAGTTTTGTAGCTCTAGAAAATTCACTTTGAGTGCAGGGAGGTCAGAATCCAACAGCATCAGTAGTCCTTCTTCAACCTCTGAATCTGATTTTTGCTCAAGTCCCTCAATTTCGGCCAGAAAATACCTGAAATCACAGAAAAACACAAAAACTCATAGTAAAGTCCAGAAATGTGAATTTAACATAAAAACTAATGAAAACATCCCTAAAAGTAACTAGATTCTACTAAAAACATACTAAAAACATTGCCAAAAAGCGTATAAATTATCCGCTCATCAATTATGTTCTTGATGATCATCATGATCTTCAAAGTGTTCTTAGTGTTCATCTTGACATTCAAAGTGTTATTGCATGCATTGTTGTTTTGATCTTAATTTCTTGTGTTTTGCATCATTTTTTTTTGTTTTTCTCTCTCCTCACTAAAAATTCAAAAATAAAAAATATCTTTCCCTTATTCTTCCCATAAATTTCGAAATTTTGAATCGATTTGGTAAAAAATTTTTAAAATTTAGTTGTTTCTTTTTAGTCAAGTCAAAATTTCAATTTAAAAATTTTATCTTTTCAAATCTTTTTCAAAAATCAAATATTTTTCAATTTTCCTTCATGTTTTTCGAAAATTTTCAAACTGATTTTCAAAATCTTTTTCTTAATTTTGTTTCATATTTTCGAAATTACTACGAACATTTAATATTTAGATTTAAATAGTTTCAGGTTGTTACTTGCCTATTAAGAAAGGTCCAATCTTTAAATTCTAGAATCATATCTTTTAGTTTCTTGTTAGTCAAGTAATCAACTTTAATTTCAAAAATCAAATCTTTTTAATTTCCTTTTCAAATTATTTTTCAAAATAAATTTCAATCATATCTTTTTTAAAATCAATTTCAAAATCTTTTCTAACTTCTTATCTTTTCAAAATTGATTTTCAAATCTTTTTCAATTAACTGCTTGACTTTTTTATTTTAAAAAGTTTTCTATTTCAATCATTTCTTTTTCAAAACCACCTAACTACTTTTCTCTCTCCAATTTTTGAAAATCACTAACACTTTTTCAAAAATCTTTTTAATTAATTTTTAAATTTTATTTTATTTCTTCTCTTAAATTTCGAATACTAACCAATAATTAAAATAAAAACAAAAATATTTCCCTTTTATTTTAATTTAAAATTCGAATTCTCTCTCTCTCATCTCTTTCTATTTATTTATTTATTTACTAACACTTCTCTTTTTCTTATAATTCGAACCCTCTCTCCCTCTCTGTGTTCGAATTCTTCATCTTCTCTCTTATTCATTCTACTCTTCTATTCTTCTACTCACATAAAGGAATCTCTATACTGTGGCATAGAGGATTCCTATTCTTGTCTGTTCTCTTCTTTTTCATATGAGTAGGAGCAAGGATAAGAACATTCTTGTTGAAGCTGATCCGGAACCTAAAAGGACTCTAAAGAGGAAGCTAAGAGAAGCTAAGGCACAACACTCTGGAGAGGAGCTGACAGAATTCTTCGAAAAAGAAGAAGAGATGGCCGAACCCAATAACAATGGAGGAGATGCAAGGAAGATGCTTGGTGACTTTATTGCACCCTCTTCTGACTTCTGTGGAAGGAGCATCTCAATTCCTGCAATTGGAGCAAACAACTTTGAGCTTAAGCCTCAATTAATTTCTCTAATGCAGCAGAATTGCAAGTTTCATGGACTTCCATTGAAAGATCCTCATCAGTTTTTAGCTGAATTCTTGTAAATTTGTGATACTGTTAAGACCAATGGGGTTAATCCTGAGGTCTATAGACTTATGCTTTTTCCCTTTGCTGTAAGAGACAGAGCTAGGACATGGTTGGACTCACAACCTAAAGACAGCCTGAACTCTTGGGAAAAGTTGGTCAATGCTTTCTTGGCCAAATTCTTTCCACCTCAAAAGTTGAGTAAGCTTAGAGTGGAAGTCTAAACCTTCAGACAGAAGGAAGGTGAATCCCTTTATGAAGCTTGGGAAAGATACAAGCGATTGATCAGAAGGTGTCCTTCTGACATTTTTTCTGAATGGAGCATCATATGTATATTCTATCATGGTCTGTCTGAATTGTCCAAGATGTCATTGGACCACTCCGCTGGAGGATCTCTTCATCTGAAGAAGATGCTTGCAGAAGCCCAGGAACTCGTTGAAATGGTTGCAAATAACCAGTTCATGTACACTTCTAAAAGGAATCCTGTGAATAATGGGACAACTCAGAAGAAATGAGTTCTGGATATTGATACTCTGAATGCCATATTGGCTCAGAACAAAATATTGACTCAGCAAGTCAATATGATTTTTTAGAGTCTGTCTGGAATGCAAACTACATCAGGTAATACTAAGGAAGCTTCCTCTGAAGAAGAAGCTTATGATCCTGAGAATCCTGGAATAGAAGAAGTGAATTACATGGGAGATTCCTATGGAAACACTTACAATCCTTCATGGAGGAATCATCCTAATCTCTCATGGAAGGATCAACAGAAGCCTAATCAAGGCTTCAATAATAATAATGGTGGGAGAGCACGGTTTGGCAATAACAAACCTTTTCCATCATCTTCTCAGTAACAGACAGAGAATTCTAAGCAGAGCCACTCTGACTTAGCAACTGTAGTCTCTGATCTATCTAAGACCACTCTCAGCTTCATGACTGAAGCAAGGTCCTCCATTAGAAATTTGGAGGCACAAGTGGGTCAGCTGAGTAAGAAAGTTACTGAACTCCCTCCTAGTACTCTCCCAAGCAATACAGAAGAGAATACAAAAAGAGAGTGCAAGGCCGTAAATATAACCAACATAGCCGAACCTAGTGAGGAAGAAAAGGAAGTGATTTCTAGTGAGGAAGACCTCAATGAACGTCCACTAGCCTCCAAGGAATTCCCTAATGAGGAACCAAAGGAATCTGAGGCTCATATAGAGACCATAGAGATTCCATTGAACTTACTATTGCCATTCATGAGCTCTGATGAGTATTCTTCCTCTGAAGAGGATGAAGATATTATTAAAGAGCAAGTTGCTCAATATCTGGGAGTAATCATGAAGCTGAATGCCAAGCTATTTGGTAATGAGATTTGGGAGGATGAACCCCTATTGCTCATCAATGAACTAAATGATCTGGTTCAACTGAAATTACCTCAGAAGAAACAGGATCCTGGAAAGTTCTTAATACCTTGTACCATAGGCACCATGACCTTTAAGAAAGCTCTGTGTGACCTTGGGTCAAGTATAAACCTCATGCCCCTCTCTGTAATGGAGAAACTATGGATCTTTGAGGTGTAAGCTGCAAGAATCTCACTAGAGATGGCAGACAATTCAAGGAAACAGGCTTATGGACTTGTAGAGGATGTCTTAGTAAAGGTTGAAGGCCTGTACATCCCTACTGATTTCATAATTCTAAACACTGGGAAGGAAGAGGATGAATCCATCATCCTTGGAAGACCCTTCCTAGCCACAGCAAGAGTTGTGATTGATGTTCACAGAGGAGAGCTAGTCTTTCAATTGAATGAGGACTATCTTGTGTTTAAGGCTCAAGGATCTTCTTCTGTAACCATGGAGAGGAAGCATGAAAAGCTTCTCTCAATACAGAGTCAAACAGAGCCCCCACACTCAACTTCTAAGTTTGGTGTTCGGAGGCCATCATCAAGCTCTGAATCGCTATGAAGCTCTCTAAGAGCTCATTGTCAAGCTATTGACATTAAAAAAGCGCTTGTTGGGAGGCAACCCAATATTATCTAATTATATTTATTTGTTTCCCATTGTTATTTTATGTTTTCTTTAGGATGATGATCATGTGAAGTCACAAAAATAACTGCAAAATAAAAAAAAAGAATGAAAAACAGCATTAAAAATAGCACACCCTGGAGGACAAGCTTACTGGCGTTTAAACGCCAGTAAGGATAACAGAATGGGCATTTAACGCCCAGCCTGGCAGCATTCTGGGCGTTTAACGCCAGAAAGGGCTGCCTGGCACTGGCTGGCGTTATACGCCAGAATGGGCATCTGGCTGGCATTTAACGCCAGAAATAGGCATCTAGCTGGCGTTTAACGCTAGAAATGGGTAGCAGAGTGGCATTTAATGCCAGGAAAGGTAGCAAAGCTGGCGTTAAATGCCAGATTTGGCACAGAATGGGCGTTTGAACGCCAGAATGGTGCAGGGACTCGAATTCCTTGATACCTCAGGATCTGTGAACCCCACAGGATCCCCACCTACCCCACCTCTTCTTCTCTACTCTTCACACCTTTTCATAACACTCTTCCCCAAATACCCTTGACCAATCCCATCAATAACTCTTCCCCAAATACCCTTCACCTATCAAATCCTACCCTCTTTCCCATATTCCTTTCACCACTCACATCCATCCATCATTAAACCCCAACTACCTCACCATTCAAATTCAAACTATTTCCCTTCCAAACCCACCCACACATAGCCGAGTACCCTCCCTCCCTTACCCTATAAATACCCCTCCTTACCACCTTCAATTTCACACATCATACACAATACACCCCCTTGGCCGAACCCTCTCCTCACCTCCATCTCCTCCATTTCTTCTTCTTCTATTCCTTTCTTTCTTCTTTTGCTCGAGGACGAGCAACCATTCTAAGTTTGGTGTGGGAAAATCTAAAGCTTTTTGTTTTTTCATAACCATCAATGGCACCTAAGGCCGGAGAAACCTCTAGAAAGAGGAAAGGGAAGACAATTGCTTCCACCTCTGAGTCATGGGAGATGGAGAGATTCATCTCAAAGGTCCATCAAGACCACTTCTATGAAGTTGTGGCCAAGAAAAAGGTGATCCCCGAGGTCCCCTTCAAGCTCAAAAAGAATGAATATCCGGAGATCCGACATGAAGTTCGAAGAAGAGGTTGGGAAATTTTCACTAACCCCATTCAACAAGTCGGGATCTTAATGGTTCAAGAATTCTATGCCAATGCATGGATCACTAAGAACCATAACCAAAGTGTGAATCCGAACCCAAAGAATTGGCTCACAATGGTTTGGGGGAATTACTTGGATTTCAGTCTGGAAAATGTGAGGTTAGCATTCAACTTGCCAATGATGCAAGGAGACCCTCACCCTTTTACTAGAAGGGTCAACTTTAATCAAAAGTTGGACCAAGTCCTTAGGGACATTTGTGTGGAAGGAGCTCATTGGAAGAGAGACACAAGAGGCAAGCCGGTTTATCTAAGAAGGCTTGACCTCAAATTCGTGGCTAGGGGATGGTTCGAGTTCATCCAACGATCAATCATTCCTACTAGCAACCGGTCTGAAGTTACAATAGACCGGGCTATCATGATCCATAGTATCATGAATGGAGAGGAAGTATAAGTTCATGAGATCATATCCCTAGAACTCTACAAAGTGGTGGACAAGCCCCTCTACTTTGGCAAGGTTAGCGTTCTGACACAAAAATTGTTGTGGGTAAGGAATTTCCCAAAATATTTACGTTGCGAGTATAGCTCCAAACCAATAAACAACTCTCGCATCAAATTAAATTTTGGTTGTCACATGTACAAACCCCAAATAAGAATTAACCGGAGTATTTAGACTCCGGGTCATCTCATGAGGCATTGCAATGAAGTGTATGCTTATTGGCTATGAAGGATGTATGGGGGTATGATTGATAAAGGGGCAAGAAAGTAAATAGACAAGAATTTAAATGACAAGAAGAGTAAATCAAGCAAGTAACTAAAGAAAGCAAGTAATAAAAAGAGACATTCATGGCAAGAATTGAGATCATAGGCTTTCTATCCTAGTCATACGATGATTAATTTATCTTATTTAGTCAACTCCAACAACCGGAAGAAGGTATCATGTCATCTCCACATAGGGAGAATGTCAAACAAGACTAATTAATCATGTTACAAATATAAACAAAAATTTATCTTATTATGTCATCTCCAATATTGGAAGAAAATATAGGTTATCTTCCATGAGAGAAAGTCTAACAAGACTAGCTAATCTCAATCCAAAAGTCCTAATCATATCACTAAGTGAATTAGCAAGAGATTAGAGTTAATGAAAACAATACTAGCTAACAACTCTAGATCACCAACAAGAGTTGGGTTTTCATGACTCAGGATTACCTAATTACTCTTTCCAAGCCAAGAATGCTCAAAATCTACTCTAATATCCAACCAAGCATTTTGTCAAACACTTGGAATGCATAAAAAGAAATCATAATAAATGACAAGAAATAGTAAAATCTATCAACTACAAATTGTAAGGAGACAAGATCAACAACTCAAATTCACAATAAAAGACATCAAACATCAATTACATTAATAGAAAATCCAAATCCAACAAGTGTTCATCAATCCTAAACAAAGAGGCATGAAAAGGAAAATTAACGAGAGAGAATAAGAAGATTACATCATTAGAGCATGAAAATATAGAAGAAACAAGATGAAAGCAAGGAATTAAATATGGATCTATGATGCAATTAATCCTAAGAACCCTAATTCTAAAGAGAGGAGGGAGCTTCTCTCTCTAGAAACTAACCTACATGATGCTATACTACCAAACAATTGCTTCCCCCTTTGCCCAAGCTTGAATTCTTCATGAAATAGCATTAGAAATGAGTTGGGTTGGGCCCAAAGTGCTTCAAAAATTGCTGGGGGCGATTTCACTTTAGTGGGCCACGAGCAGCATCGGCATGCACGCGTACATGGCACGTGAGCGCCCTTTAATGCGAAGCAACATATGGCAAATTTTATATCATTTCGAAGCCCCGGATGTTAGCTTTCTAACACAACTGAAACTGCCTCATTTGGACATCTGTAGCTCAAGTTATGGTCGATTGAGTGCAAAGAGGTCAGGCTTGACAACTTTACGGTTCCTTCATTTCTTCATGAGTTCTCCCACTTTGCATGCTTTTCTCCTCACTTCTTCCATCCAATACTTGCCTTATAGACCTGAAATCACTCAAAAAATATATCAAGGCATCGAATGGAATTAAAGTGAATTAAAATCACTAATTTTAGGGCCTAAAAAGCATGTTTTCACATTTAAGAACAAATAAAGGAAGAATTGCAAAACCATGCTAATTCATTGAATAAATGTGAGAAAAGGTGATAAAATCCCCCAAATTAATCACAAGATAAACCACAAAATTAGGGTTTATGAAATCTCCTCACACTTAAACTAAGCATGTCCTTATGCTAAAATCAAGAAAGAAGCAAAGGGGTATCAACATTTATTCAATGCTAACTGACTAAATGCAATCTATCTATATGGAATCTATCTATATGAATGCTTCCACTTAGTCAAAACAAGTCAACTTCCAAGAAAACATATTTAAGTACAAGGGCTAAAGCCATAACAGTCAAATCAAACCTACAATTGAATTGAATTATTAAAAAGATTTTACAAACTTGCAAGAAAAGATGATCATAGATGGAAACATGTAATTGAGCAATCGAACCCTCACCAGATGTGTATCCGCTCTAGTTACTCAAGTGTATGGGGTTGATTCACTCAATTCTCCCCTAATCATGTTTTCCAAGATTTGTTTTTCATCTAACAATCATCAATTATTTCATGCATGCATACAAATATCATGAGGACTTTTCTATAGGTTGTAATGGGGTTAGGGTCAAGGTAGGATGCTTATGGTCAAGTGAGTTTGAAATTTGAATCTTTGATCAACTTAAACTTCCCACCTAACTTATGACTACCTATACCATTCTAAACAAACCTAACTACCCATTCTTCACTTTTCACACACTCATGCATTCTCTTTTTGATCACCACCCATATGCATTGACTTTTATTGAACCTTGCTTTGGGGCATTTTGTCCCCTTTTTATTGCAATTCTTTGTCTTTGTCTTTGTCTTTCTATTTCTATTATTTATTTTCATTTTTATTATTATTATTATTTTTTTTTCATTAATTTTTTTTTCTTTTTAAACTAAAATATATATACAAGAACATCAATGCATATGGTTGGCACATGATTAATACATGAGTATGTAACCAATTTCCAAGATTCTCAACACAAATACAAAAACACACTTTTATCTCTACCCAATGTACCCAACTTTTCTGAAATCTAATGATGAACACCCTCACTAACCTAAGCTAATCAAAGATCCAAACAATAGACATTTATTGTTTTTCACTTAGGCTTGTAATGTGCTACAATTAAGAACAAATGGGTTAAGCATAGGCTCAAATTGGTTATCAATGGAAGATAAAAGGTAGGCTTATTTGGGTAAGTAAGCTATTTGAACAATGGCCTCAATCATATAAATGCATGTATACACAAAATAATAGACATAAAGAATCAAACAAATCAAAGATTACAATCATAGGAAGAGAATAATGCACACAAGAATGAAAGTAAGTGGTTATATATGATGTAACCACACAATTAGACTCAATTCTCACATGCTTGTGTTCTTAGTTCAAAAATCATGTTCCACAAAGTATATAATTCAAGCATGTTCCACAATAATTTTTTTTTCAATCAATTGGAGTGCCCTATAGATAAAATCCTTGGAAAATATCATGATTTTGACTAAGCTTAATATATACATATGCAATGCAACCAAAAATCCTAAAAGACCTAAAAATGAAATGCAAAAGTGTTGGGATTAGAAACTTGTCACCCAAAAATGCCAAGTGGTCGGACGACCTCCCCACACTTAAAAGTTTGCACCGTCCTCGGTGCATCCAAAGATGAAAAAGGGGGTTTGGCGACTTTCCTAGTTGCTACCTTCAGTTGGTAGGTCAACCGATGCTGCGTGTTCTTCTCCCGCATCCATTTTTGCTTATGATGACTCATCCTGAACATAGAAAATAGGAGATAATAAGACAAGTAAATGCACAAGCAAGAAAGCGTGGATTGTTGGAATGAGGTAAATCACTAGAAATGAGTGAGTGAATTAGTGTGACATTAATGAAAAATAAGTGTGTGGATCCTAACTTGCATGCGGTTTAGAACTCACACCCTAGTATTTAAAAAAATCATGTCACAATTATACAAAAGAAAACATGCATTTCACTCATTCTAGTGTGCTTGAGATACTTTAAAAGACTTGTAGGTTAAATCAACCACACAAGTAGTGAAGAGGCATGAAAGCATTCAAGCAATTAATCAAGCAATTGTGAATTTGGATAATGCTTGGACATTGATTGATGTGTAAGTAAATTTGATGAACAAAATGGTATAGAGAGCTCACACATCAAACAATGACACATATTGAAGTTGTTGCAACACCTAAGTGACATAGAGGTGGAATACATGGATGCTATGGAACTTAGGACAAAGAAGATAGAAGTGGAAATCAATCACATAGCAAGCATGACCCACAAAGCTTTACAAAGCTCAAAAATATGTCACTAGGTAAGCCTTGATCCAATTTTACAATTCCACAATCTCAATGCATGAAATAGGTGATGGTCACTTAGAACAAGCATCCTAAAAAAATGCATTGATAATATACAATTGCCTAACAATGGATGATGAATGCATGGTGGCCAAAACATGAAATTCAAAGAGGTAAGATGCATGAAGGCAATGTAACAAGTACTTGGTATTCAAAAGTGTTAAACATGAAAAATTTCAAACCAAGTAATAAATTGCAACCTCAACAAAGGAATCCAACAATGACAATAACGACAATGATGTTAAACTAACATCCCATTAGTAATAAGCAGCAGTAAATGGTAAACAAGATTAGTAATCCAACACTTATAATGGAAAACAAAAGTTAAACTAACTAAAAAAAATGGTTTTACATGATGCTTGGTAGTGTTGGATGATGATTGAAGGGTGGAAAGAGAAGAGAAGAGGGAAAGAAATAGAAAGAGGAGAAGAAAAGAAGGTGCGTGAAACAGGGCAATCCACGCGTGCACGTCATGTGCGCGTAAGCGTGGATTGATGAAAATGGAAGCGACGCGTACGCGTACAGTGCGCGTACGTGTGCATGGCACAGCAGAGAGTCGACGCGAATGCGCAAGGTACGCGTGTGATAAACCACTATTTTATGGTTTATCTTGTGCTCAATTGAGTGGTTTTTATCAACTCTTTACCCACTTATTCATACTATTTGCATGGTTTTACATTTGCCTTCCTAATTATGTACTTTGATTGAAAACATACTTCTTTGGCCTTAAGTTCTCTATGTTTAATCCTCTCTTATTACCATTAGATGCCTTGATATGTGTGTTAAGTGATTTCAGAGATTATAGGACAGGAATGGCTCAGAGGATGGAAAGGAAGCATGCAAAAGTGGAAGGAATACAAGAAGTTGGAGAAATTGCTAAGCTGTCCAGCCTGACCTCTTCGCACTCAAACGGCTATAACTTTAGCTATAGAGATCCAAATGATGCGGTTCTAGTTGTATTGGAAAGCTAACATCCGGACTTCAATTTGATATATAATATGCCATAGTTGCTTTGATGCTAGGTGACGCAAACGCGTACACCACGCGGATGCGTCGCAGTGGCAAAAATTAGCGTGACAGATTTCTTCTCCAGCGATTTCTGAGCTGTTTTTGACCCAGTTTGTGGCCCAGAAAACACAGATTGGAGCATATAAAGTGGGAAAATCCATTCATTCATAATCACCAGCTCATAATTCATAATTTTTAGTTTTAGATGTAGTTTTTAGAGAGAGAGGTTCTCTCCTCTCTCTTAGGATTTAGGATTTAGATTTTTAGAATTAGGATTCCTCTCAGTTTATGGTTATTTCTCAATTTCAGGTTCAATGTTCTTCAATTTATATTTCTCTTTTACTTTTAGATACTCTAATACTTTTATCTATTAATTACTTATGTTGCCCATTTGATTTATGAATCTTTCCATGTTAGGACTTAAATTTATGTTTAAATGCAATTTGAAGTTTTTCAGATTTATGATTGTTTTATTCTATTTAAGATTGCTTTTAATTTAATTTAGATAATTTCTTCCTTTTGGCTTTGGTTAAGTAATTGGTGACGCTTGAGTTCTCAAATAAAGCAGTGGTTGAAATTGGCAGATTACTAATTGATCTAGATCGCTCTAAAGCTAGTCTTCCTACAGGGATTGACTAGGACTTGAGGATCAAGCTAATTAGTCCACTTGACTTAACTAAGTGGGATTAAAACCCAATTCTCATCACCGTTGATAAGGATAACTAGGATAGGACTTCTGATTTTTATACCTTGCCAATAGTTTTATTTTATAGTTATTTATTTATTTTACTTGTCATACTTCTTCCTTACTTTCAAAACCCCCAATTTACAAGACTCATAACCAATAATAAGAACACCTCCCTGCAGTTCCTTGAGAAGACGACCCGAGGTTTAAATACTTCGGTTATCAATTTTTAAGGGGTTTGTTTCTTGTGACAACCAAAACGTTTGTAAGAAAGGACTTTTGTTGGTTTAGAAGCTATACTTGCAACGGGAATTTATTCTGAATTCTAGACCACGCAAAATTTCTCTCTTCAAAATGGCGCCGTTGTCGGGGAATTGCAAACGTGTGCCTTATTATTGGTTATTGTAAATATTTGTTTTTTACTTGTTTATTTATTTTTATTTTTGTTTTTATTTTTGCTTTTTCGTAAATTAAGAGGTTATTGGTTTTTATTTAGTTATTAAAATTTTTCAAAAATTTGTTTTTGGTGTTCATCTTGATCTTCAAGTTGTTCTTCGTGTTCATCTTGACCTTCAAGTTGTTCTTAGTTGTTTTCTTCGTTCTGATATAAAAATTTTAAGTTTGGTGTCATTTTATTGTTTTTCTCTTTCCACATTAAATTCAAAAATTCAAAATTTAAAACACAAATTTCAAAACTCAATTTTCAAAATTTAAAATTTCAAAATTTAAATCTTTTAAAATTCAAATCTTTTTTAAAAAAAAATCATATCTTTTTCAAAATCTTATCTTATTTCAAAAATCAAATTTAAAAATTCAATATTTAAATTTCAAATTTCAAATTTCAAAATTCAAATTTCAAAAATTTAAAATTCAAAAATTCAAATTTCAAATTTCAAAATTTAATTTTCAAATTTCAAAATTTAATTTTCAAATTCATAATTTAAATTTCAATAACCTTTTAATTTAAAATTTGTTTTTATTTTTGTTTTTAATTTTTATTTACTATTATGTGTTCTCACCCCTCTTGCATTGAGTTTGGTTCCAATGCTGTTGCAAGGAATGGAAATTATGACAGGAACATGCATCAAGGTCAAAACAATCAGAGATGGAAGGAGCCACAAGGATCTGATCAACCCTTTAGGCAACAACACCCTCAAAGATACCATAGACCACGACCATTCCACAATGCATGTCAAAACAACAGTTATGGTGGACCCTTCCGTGACAACCAACACCCACCTAACTTCTATAGTCAAGAGCCATTCCGAGGTGCATACCAAGACGATAGATACGATGGACTCCCATCATATACCTATGACCCACCTCCTCAACATCATTTTGGACCACCATACTCACAAGCCCCTTACCACCAAACACCCTCATATGATCCTAACCCTCATCCACCATACCAACCACCTTATGAACCATATGAACCATATATAGAACCACCCCAATTCTAACCCAATTACTCCCAAGAACCACCACCTCCATATGCACCATATCCATATCCATCAATCCAAGAGCCTTATGGTCCTACCTATGATACCCAAGTAGAACAAGAATCAACAGATCGTCTCCAGGAAATAGTGGATCAATTTCATGCAACCCTTCATCAATTGGAGCAAGCGTTACATCAATTAGCTTCCCGACATTCGGACACTCAAGAAACCCCATGGCTTCATGTGGACAATCTAATGAAGAACGTAGCATGAAGGAGACATTAGAAACTCCGGTGGACAGTAAGGAGCATGAATTTATACTGGAACAAGTGGAGGAAGCCAGAATTATTAAAGAAGAAGAAGTGGTTAAAGACTTGGGAGATGCTGAACCTCCATGGGAAAGTCAAGACATAGAGCCTTCTTTCAAGACGGTTGCAGTTGATATTGAGGAGGGTGTACAACCTCCAAGGCATGTCATAGTTAAGGACTTGGAAGAGGTTGATCAAGAGATGGAGATTCAAGAAGAAGAAGCACAACCTCCCACGCCCTTGGAAAGCTACCAAGAGGAAGAGGTTGAAATTGAAGAAGCTTACAAGGAGGTAGAAGTTGTCAGAGAAGAGCACAAGGGAGTGGAGCTTGCAAGTTCATTAGAAACACCTCTCCCAAGGCCATTACCGTCCAACACAACATTCAAGTGGGTAAAATTCATATCCCTTAGCTTTCTAATTCCACCTGAATATGGGCTACTAGAGACGGATGGTCAACTTAGAGCTCTTTATGGTATTAAGATTAAGAGGAAGATGGTCAGTGGTAAGAATTGTCCTGCAAGGTTCATAATGGTTGGAAGCTTTAAGTTTAAACGCAAAGGTTGATGTAAAGCTCAACTGAATGGGTCTAGGAAGTTGTTTGGCCACTTTAGTGAGAATTCAGATTGCTTACTACCCGGTTGGAACACTAATGGTCAACAAGAAGACGGGTGCAAAAGCAAGTTTTGGGACCCCGGAATTCATTCTGGCAATCAACACTCTTGGGGCCCTGTCACTTGCTTTAACTTGCTTGAAGGCTTTATGCGCCTAGTTTGGGATCCCGGAGGCTACTGGAATTATAAACATTGGTGGAGATTCAAGGATCAATACAAGCACAAGCCACCATGACAAGGAACTCACCAAATATCCAACTTAAGGACTTTAACTAAAAGTGCTAGGTGGGAGACAATCCACCATGGTATGATCGTTTCTTTTTCAATTTTATTTCGTGTTGTTTGTTTTTATTTTATATTATTTTCATTGAACCTGGAATTACTCATAACATCCATATCATTTTGCATTCTGCATAATGCATTTTAAAAAAAGGAAAGCACGCACGTGACGCGGCAGTGTCTCTGACGCGTCCGCGTCACCAGTGCGGTATGAAGAAAAGAAAGTAAACAGAAAGTCACGCGAAAGCGTGGCTGGAGGTGCGCTTTAGGCACAAACATGCCCACGTGTCTGTGTGACCCACGCGGATGCGTCATTTGGAAAAATAGCCTCCCACGCGTCCGCGTCACCCACGCGGTCTCGTGACCTGAAAATCGACGTAAGACAGGGTGCATGACCGAAAGTTGTGCTGGAGTTGTGCTGGACTAGTGCTGAACGCACAAGCCTTACCACGTGGACGCATGGCTCACGCGTCCGCGTCATTCGAATTTTGGCCACCCACGCGATCGCATCCACCACGCGAACGCATCACCCTGGAATTTGGCAATAATGAGTTTTGAACAGAGAGTTGTGCAAGCGCGAGGCTGCCCTCGCGCCAGTAGCACCGAACGAGTCACGCGTCCGCGTGACCGACGCGACCGCGTCGATTCATATGAGTGCAAGTCGCGCGAACGCGTACCCCACGCGTCCGCGTCACTTGCGCCGCACAAGTTATCCTAATTTGCCAAAATATCTTATCTTTTTCTTCCCCAATCCTAATTTTTCCTTCCTCCTTTCTTACTTACTTCTTCTTCCGTTCTTTCCCTTCTCATTCTTCTTATCTTTCATTTTATTTTACTTAATTTATTTGCATATTTCATTCATTGCATCTTAATTTTGTGCATATTTTTGTTTTCTTTTCGAAATTCATTATTTTTCCTTTGGTGTTAAAAATTTTTCTTATTCAACTGTTGCATCTTTTCTTGAATTTACTTCGGTGCTTAGTAACTTGTTTTACACTGCAGGATGATGTTAATTATCTGCCAATGCCAATATTTTATGACACTTACACTCCATTTGCATTGACATGAGCTTGTATTAATACTTCCATTACCCACACTCCTCCCCTATGTTTCAAATCTTGCACCACTAGTATGCCATGTGCTTCTATTATTTTCTCATGTACATGTTGAAGCTTCCATGTAAATGAGACCCTTATCATTTGGTATTAACCCAACCATACTTCATTTTCTTATCTTTATTACTGGGCTACCTTTCTTCCCTTTTTCTTTCAGGATGGCCACCCGGAAGGGAAGCAGAAGATGTTACATGGGGAGACAGACAAGTCCATCTGCAAAATCTTCAGAGAAAAGCATCAATTAGAGCCATCCATCCACTTGTACATCTTAGCATGCACCGAGGACGGTGCAGTCTTTAAGTGTGGGGAGGTCGATACCGATCTCCATGGGTTAGCTATTTTCTTCTTTTCAACACCATTGTTTTATTTTCTTTGTTTGTTCATTATTTCATTTGCATGTTTCATTGCATGATTGTTTGATTTTATGCATTTAGCCACTGCTTGGTTAAGATAATAAGTTTCTTTTTAAGATCCTATTTTTGAAAAATTTTACTAATTTAAATCAAAACTTTTATGTTAAATTTGTTTGAAGTTGTAATTGGAACATGGTATTTGAGTTAAAAAGAACTCACAACCAGTGAGATTTTGAGCTTATTTATATGGTTACATTATTTAACCATAAATTTTTATTCTTGTGTGTTTTCTTCACTATGATTGCAATCTTTGCTTTGTTCCATTCTATATGTCCAATATTTAGTGTATTTACATGCTTGCATATGATTGAGGCCATTATTTGATTTTTACTCACTTATCCCAAATAAGCCTACCCTTTCAATCACCTTTGTTTGCCACCTTGAGCCTCTTTAATCCCATTTATTCTATATTTTACCACATCACTAGCCTTAAGCAGAAAAACAAATTAAAAACCCCAATTGAATCTTTGGTTAGCTTAAGATAGAGACTGTGCATCAACTAAGTGTGGGGAAATTGTGGGAACATGGGTTAATAAGGGAATGTATCATGTTTTTAATTTATTTGAATATTGGAAATTTGGGAACCTACTCATGAAAAACCAAAATAGAAAAATAATGGAAAATCCATGTGCATTGATAAGTTATGTTTATTTCTCTACAAAAAAAAAGAAAGAAGAGAAAAATCCAAAAATATTCAATAAATAAGTAAATAAATAAGGAGACAAAATTACCCCAATGCTAAGTTAATAAAAAGATCAATGCACATGTGATAAAAGTAAAGAAATATCAAAATTTTTGTACATGAGTATGGGAATAATACAAAAGTGGGAATTATGGGTAGTTAGGCATGAATTTAACAGTATATAGAGTATATGTATATTAGGTGAGAGCTTAGGTCAGTCAAAGATTCATATTATAGCTCACTTGGCCATACATGTACCCTTACCTTTACCTCAGCCCCATTACAACCCTGAAAAGACCTCATGATGTTTGCATTAGTATGCTAAATATTTGTTGATTGGTTAGATGAAGAACAAGGTTTAGAAAGCATGATTAGAGAAGAATAGAGTGATTAACCTTAGACACATGAGAGATTAGAGTGATATACACTACCAGTAAGGGTTCAATGCTTGATTCTATGTTCCCTGCTTTCATGAGCTATCTTCTTACAAGTTTACTTGTCTTTTATTATATACTTTGAATTAGTGGAATTTGATTCATATTTGTCTTGGAGAACTTATTTACTTTTAACCATGTAGGTAGAAACATCTTAGCATATAGTTGCATTCATATAGATAGGTTGCATTTCATACATTTTACCATTCCTCTTCATTCATTTATAGCTTCTCTCGAGCTTAGCATGAGGACATGCTAATGTTAAAGTGTGGGGAGGTTGATAAACCACTATTTTATGGTTTATCTTGTGCTCAATTGAATGATTTTTATCAACTCTTTACCCACTTATTCATACTATTTGCATGGTTTTACATTTGCCTTCCTAATTATGTGCTTTGATTGAAAACATGCCTCTTTGGCCTTAAGTTCCCTATGTTTAATCCTCTCTTATTACCATTAGATGCCTTGATATGTGTGTTAAGTGATTTCAGAGATTACAGAGCAGGAATGGCTCAGAGGATGGAAAGAAAGCATGCAAAAGTGGAAGGAATACAAGAAGTTGGAGAAATTGCTAAGCTGTCCAGCCTGACCTCTTCGCACTCAAACGGCTATAACTTTAGCTACAGAGATCCAAATGACGCGGTTTTAGTTACGTTGGAAAGTTAACGTTTGGGGCTTCGATTTGATATATAATATGCCATAGTTTCCCTGACGCTAAGTGATGCGAACGCGTGCCCCACGCGGATGCATTGCAGTGGCGAAAGTCAGCGTGGCAGATTTCTACTCCAGCGATTTCTGAGCTGTTTTCGACCCAGTTTGCGGCCCAGAAAACACAGATTAGAGGATATAAAGTGGGAGAATCCATTCATTCATAATCACCAGCTCATAATTCATAATTTTTAGTTTTAGATGTAGTTTTTAGAGAGAGAGGTTCTCTCCTCTCTCTTAGGATTTAGGATTTAGATTTTTAGAATTAGGATTCCTCTCAGTTTATGGTTATTTCTCAATTTCAGGTCCAATGTTCTTCAATTTATATTTCTTTTCTACTTTTAGATACTCTAATACTTTTATCTGTCAATTACTTATGTTGCCCATTTGATTTATGAATATTTCCATGTTAGGACTTAAATTTATGTTTAAATGCAATTTGAAGTATTTCAGATTTATGATTGTTTTATTCTATTTAAGATTGCTTTTAATTTAATTTAGATAATTTCTTCCTTTTAGATCTGGTTAAGTAATTGGTGACGCTTGAGTTCTCAAATAAAGCAGTGGTTGAAATTGGCAGATTACTAATTGATCTAGATCGCTCTAAAGCTAGTCTTCCCACAGGGATTGACTAGGACTTGAGGATCAAGCTAATTAGTCCACTTGACTTAACTAAGTGGGATTAAAACCCAATTCTCATCACTGTTGATAAGGATAACTAGGATAGGACTTCTGATTTTTATACCTTGCCAAGAGTTTTATTTTATAGTTATTTATTTATTTTACTTGTCATACTTCTTCCTTACTTTCAAAACCCCTAATTTACAAGACTCATAACCAATAATAAGAACACCTCCCTGCAGTTCCTTGAGAAGATGACCCGAGGTTTAAATACTACGGTTATCAATTTTTAAGGGGTTTGTTGCTTGTGACAACCAAAACGTTTGTAAGAAAGGACTTTTGTTGGTTTAGAAGCTATACTTGCAACGGGAATTTATTCTGAATTCTAGACCACGCAAAAGTTCTCTCTTCAGCGTGCGCGTGCCTTGGGGCACAAAGTTGGCACACTTCAGACACAACTCTCGGGTGAATGTATGGAGGGGGGAATTCAATCCACGCGTAGGCGTACATGGCGTGTCCACGTGGATGGCCGAAATTGCTTGACCCACGCGTACGCGTGGAGTGCGCGTGCGCGTGGGTGGTGCTTTGTTTTTCAAAATTTTTCTTTGTTCTTGCACCAAACCAATCATTCCAAACCTCCAAACAACTACCAAAACATCATAAAACCTTATTTAACCTACTAGACTACCAAACAAACTTAACAAAACATGAAATTAAACTAATTACCAATATGTACAAAAGTGAAAAATTAAAAGATATTACCATGGTGGGGTGTCTCCCACCTAGCACTTTTGTTTATTATTCTTAAGTTGGACTTATGGGGAGCTCCTCATTGATGAGCGGATAATTTATACACTTTTTGGCATTGTTTTTAGTATATTTATTGTTAGTTTTTATTATGTTTTTATTAGTTTTTAAATAAAAATCACTTTTCTGGACTTTACTATGAGTTTGTGTATTTTTCTGTGATTTCAGGTATTTTCTGGCTGAAATTGAGGGACCTGAGCAAAAATCTGATTCAGAGGCTGAAAAAGGACTGCAGATGCTGTTGGATTCTGACCTCCCTGCACTCGAAGTGGAGTTTCTGGAGCTACAGAAGCCCAATTGGCGCGCTCTTAATTGAGTTGGAAAGTAGACATCCTGGGCTTTTCAGCAATATATAATAGTCCATACTTTGCCTGATATTTGATGGCCCAAACAGGCGTTCCAAGTCAGCTCAAGAATTCTAGTGTTTAACTCCAGAACTGGCACAAAAGCTGGAGTTAAACGCCCAAACTGGCACAAAAGTTGGCGTTTAACTCCAAGAAAAGTCTCTACACATGAAAGCTTCAATGCTCAGCCCAAGCATACACCAAATGGGCCCCAGAAGTGGATTTTTACACTAAACACCATAGCTTACTCATTTTCTGTAACCCTAAGTCACCAGTTTACTATAAAAACTACTTTTAGTTATTCATCTTGTACCTCATGACACTTTACACGTTTCATATTGTATTCTCTACGGCATGAGTCTCTAAACCCCATTGTTGGGGGTGAGGAGCTCTGCTGTTCTTCATGAATTAATGCAATTACTACTGTTTTCCATTCTATCACGCTTGCTTCTATTCTAAGATATTCATTCGCACTTCAACCTGATGAATGTGATGATCAGTGACACTCATCATCATTCTCACCTATGAACGCGTGCCTGACAACCACCTCCGTTCTACCATAGATTGAATGCATATCTCTTAGCCTCATGATTCAGATCAGAGTCTTCGTGGTATAAGCTAGAATTATTGGCGGCCATTCTTGAGATCTAGAATGTCTAAACCTTGTCTGTGGTATTCTGAGTAGGATCTGGGAAGGGATGACTGTGACGAGCTTCAAACTCGCGAGTGTTGGGCGTAGTGACAGATGCAAAAGGATCAATGGATCCTATTCCGACATGATCGAGAATCGATAGATGATTAGCTGTGCGGTGACAGCGCATTTGGAACATTTTCACTGAGAGGACGGGAAGTAGCCATTGACAACGGTGATGCCCAACTTAAAGCTTGCCATGGAAGGAGCCTTGCGTGCATGAAGAAGAAGATAGTAGGAAAGCAGAGATTCAGAAGACAAAGCATCTCCAAAGCCTCAACCTGTTCTTCATTACTGCATAACAAGTATTTATTTCATGTTCTTTTACTTTTTACAATTAAATCTGAGAATTATTGATATCCTGACTAAGAGTTACAAGATAACCATAGCTTGCTTCAAGCCGACAATCTCCGTGGGATCGACCCTTACTCACGTAAGGTATTACTTGGACGACCCAGTGCACTTGCTGGTTAGTTGCGCGGAGTTACAAAAGTGTGATTGTAATTTCGTGCACCATGTTTTGGGCGCCGTTGCCGGGGATTGTTCGAGTTTGGACAACTGACGGTTATTCTTGTTGCTTAGATTAGGAATATTTTATTTTTTTTTTGGTTTAAGAGTCTTTTATTTAAGTTTAGTTTTATATTTTAAGTTTGGTGTCAATTGCATGATTTTATTTTCTTTTAATTTTTCGAAATTGCATGTCCTTAGTTCTTTCTTGATCTTTAAAAATTCTAAGTTTGGTGTCTTCTTTGTGTTTTCCTTTAAATTTTTGAAAAGTTGTGTTTGATTTTCTAAAAATTTTAAGTTTGGTGTGTTTTGTGCTTTTATTTACTAAAAAAAAAAAATTAAAAAATTTGTTCTTGGTGTTCATCTTGATCTTCAAAGTGTTCTTGGTGTTCATCTTGACATTCAAAGTCTTATTGTTTGTTCCTTTTGTTTTGATCTAAAATTTCTAAGTTTAGGGTCATTTTGTTGTTTTTCTCTTTCCTCATTAAAATTCAAAAATAAAAAAATATCATTTCCTTATTTTACTCATAATTTTCAAAATTTAACATTAAGGTAGTCAAAGATTTTCAAAATCATATCTTTTTTTTAGTCAAGTCAATATTCTAATTTCAAAAATTGATCTTTTCAAATTTTTTTCAAAAATCAAATCTTTTTAATTTCTTCAATCATATCTTTTCAATCATATCTTTTTTTTTATAAATTGCAATCATATCTTCTCAATCATATCTTTTTCAAAATAATTTTCAATCATATCTTTTTTTTATAAATTACAATTATATCTTTTTCAAAATAATTTTCAATCATATCTTTTTGATTGCTAATTCCAAAATCTTTCTAATTAATTAATTAATTTAGTTTTCAATTTGCTTTTATTTCATTTTCCTCTAATTTTCAAAAACCATATCCAAAATTTTTCAAATCTTTTTAATTAATTAGCCATTTTAGCATTCGAATTATTTATTTATCTTTTTACTTTTTCATAAATTTTTTAAACTTTTATTTTATTTTTCATTTATTTTGTTTTATTTTTTCGGTTACTTTTAATTAAATAAAATAAAAAAAAATTTTATATCAATTCCCTTTTCTCCATCATGGACCTAAGTGGAAGTGAACAATCCAGAAGGACTCTGGGGTCATATGCTAACCCCATTACAGCTGCATATGGGAGTAGCATCTGTATACCTCCCATCAAAGCAAGCAGTTTTGGGCTAAATCCTCAACTCATTATCATGGTGCAGCAAAATTTCCAGTATTCCGGTCTTCCACAGGAAGAACCTATTGAGTTTCTGGCACAGTTCTTACAAATTGCTGACACAATACGTGATAAAGAAGTGGATCAGGATATCTACAGATTATTATTATTTCCATTTGCTGTAAAAGATCAAGCTAAGAGGTGGTTAAATAACCAACCCACAGCAAGCATAAAAACATGGAGACAATTAATAGACAAATTTCTGAATCAATTTTACCCTCCAAAAAGGATGACACAGCTAAGGCTGGACATCCAAGGCTTTAAACAAGAGGATCATGAATCCCTTTATAATGCCTGGGAGAGGTATAGAGGGATGCTAAGGAAATGCCCCTCTGAAATATTTTCAGAATGGGTACAGTTAGACATCTTTCACTATGGGCTTACAGAAAGAGCTCAAATGTCTCTAGACCACTCAGCTGGTGGATCTATACACATGAGAAAAACAATTGAAGAGGCTCAAGAACTCATAGATACAGTTGCTAGAAATCAACATCTGTACTCAAATAATGAGTCCTCCATAAAAGAAGAGGCAATGGCAGTAACTACTGATCCTAATCCTCAAGAACAGATTGTTGAACTTAATCAGCAATTACTCCTTATGACAAAACGATTAGCAAAATTCAAAGAGATGCTCCAAGACACTAAAAATGCTAACAAGAATATGGAAGTACAATTAAATCAGACAAGACAGTAGCTATCTAAACAGATAACAGAAGAATGCCAAGCTGTCTAATTAAGGAGCGGGAAGACATTGAATAAATCAGCTCAAAGTAGCAGAAAGCCAAGAAAGGAACAACTGGCAGAGGACGACCAAACCACTGCCCAAAAACCCTCTAAGGACAGCAAGAGCCCAGAGAGGAATAATTATGGCGTTCAAACGCTAGAAAAGGGTGAAAGACTGGCATTAAACGCCCAGTGGATGCCTAATCCTGGCGTTCAAACGCCAATGAGGGATCAGACACCTGCAAGTGCTGATAGTAACCCCTCTAAGAAGGTTTCTCCAACCACCTCTGTAGGGACTAAACCTGCAGCAACTAAGGTTGAAGAATATAAAGCCAAGATGCCTTACCCTCAGAAACTCCGCCAAGCGGAGCAGGATAAACAATTTTCCCGCTTTTCAGACTATCTCAGGACTCTTGAGATAAAGATCCCATTTGCAGAGGCACTTGAGCAAATACCCTCTTATGCTAAGTTCATGAAAGAGATCTTAAGTCATAAGAAGGATTGGAGAGAAACTGAAAAAGTGTTTCTCACTGAAGAATGCAGTGCAGTCATTCTGAAAAGCTTACCAGAGAAGCTTCAAGATCCAGGAAGCTTTATGATACCATGCACAATAGAGGGTGCTTGTACTAAGACAGCTCTATATGACCTTGGAGCATGTATCAATCTAATACCTGCATCCACCATTAGAAAGCTTGGCTTGACTGAAGAGGTCAAACTAACCAAGATATATCTTCAACTTGCTGAAGGCTCCATTAAATACCCATCAGGTATAATTGAGGACATGATTGTCAAGGTTGGGCTATTTGCCTTTCCCACTGACTTTGTAGTGCTGGAAATGGAAGAGCACAAGAGTGCAACTCTGATTCTAGGAAGACCTTTCCTAGCAACTGGACGAACTCTCATTGATGTCCAAAAAGGGGAAGTAACCCTAAGAGTCAATGAGGATGAGTTCAAGTTAAATGTTGTCAAAGCTATGTAGCATCCAGACACGTCAAATGACTGCATGAGCGTTGATATTATTGACTCCCTGGTGGAAGAGGTCAATATGACTGAAAGTCTTGAATAAGAGCTAGAGGACATCTTTAAAGATGTTCAGCCTGATCTAGAGGAATCAGAGGAAAGAAAAGAACCTCTGAAAATCCCTCAGGAAGAGGAGAAACCTCCTAAACCCGAGCTCAAACCACTACCACCATCCTTGAAATATGCATTTCTGGGAGAGGGTGACACTTTTCCAGTGATCATAAGCTCTGCTTTAAATCCACAGGATGAGAAAGCACTAATTCAAGTGCTAAGGACACACAAGACAGCTCTTGGGTGGTCCATAAGTGACCTTAAGGGCATTAGCCCAGCAAGATACATGCACAAGATCCTATTGGAGGATGATGCTAAGCCAGTGGTTCAACCACAGAGGTGGCTAAATCCAGCCATGAAGGAAGTGGTGCAGAAAGAGGTCACTAAGTTACTAGAGGCTGGGATTATTTATCCTATTTCTGATAGCCCTTGGGTGAGCCCTGTCCACGTTGTCCCCAAGAAGGTAGGCATGACAGTGGTTCATAATGAAAAGAATGAACTGGTTCCTACAAGAACAGTTACAGGGTGGTGTATGTGTATTGACTACAGAAGGCTCAATACAGCCACCCGAAAGGATCACTTTCCTTTACCATTCATAGACCAAATGCTAGAGAGATTAGCAGGTCATGAATATTACTGCTTTTTGGATTGCTATTCAGGTTACAACCAAATTGCAGTGGATCCTCAGGACCAAGAGAAAACAGCATTCACATGTCCTTCTGGAGTATTTGCCTACAGAAGGATGCCTTTTGGTCTGTGCAATGCACCTGCGACCTTTCAGAGATGCATGCTCTCTATTTTCTCTGATATGGTGGAAAAATTTCTGGAAGTCTTCATGGATGACTTTTCAGTATTTGGAGACTCATTCAGCTCCTGTCTTGACCATTTAGCACTTGTTCTGAAAAGATGCCAAGAGACCAACCTAGTTTTAAACTGGGAAAAATGTCACTTCATGGTGACTGAAGGAATTGTCCTTGGGCATAAAATTTCAAACAAGGGAATAGAGGTGGATCAAGCTAAAGTGAAAGTAATTGAAAAATTATCACCATCTGCCAATGTAAAGGCAATCAGAAGCTTTCTGGGACATGCATGATTCTATAGGAGGTTCATAAAGGATTTTTCAAAAATAGCAAAACCTCTAAGCAACCTGCTAGCTGCTGACACGCCATTTGTGTTTGACACAGAGTGTCTGCAAGCGTTTGAAACCCTGAAAGCCAAGCTGGTCACAGCACCAGTCATCTTTTCACCTGACTGGACATTACAATTCGAACTAATGTGTGATGCCAGTGATCATGCCATTGGTGCAGTGTTGGGACAGAGGCATAACAAGCTTCTGCACGTCATTTACTATGCTAGCCGTGTTTTAAATGATGCACAGAAGAATTACACAACCACAGAAAAAGAGTTACTTGCAGTGGTTTATGCCATTGACAAGTTTAGATCCTATTTAGTAGGTTCAAAAGTGATTGTGTATACTAACCATGCTACTCTTAAATACCTACTCACAAAGCAGGATTCAAAACCCAGGCTCATAAGATGGGTGTTGCTTCTGCAAGAATTTGATATAGAAATAAGAGATAGAAAAGGGACAGAGAACCAGGTAGCTGATCACCTGTCCCGGATAGAACCAGTAGCAGGGGCATCTCACCCTCCTACTGAGATCTCTGAAACATTTCTGGATGAGCAACTCTTCGCCATTCAGGAAGCACCATGGTTTGCAGACAGGAAAAGGAAGAAGCATGAAAGGCTTCTCTCAATACAGAGTCAAATAAAACCCCCACATTCAAACTCTAAGTTTGGTGTTGGAAGGCCACAACCAAACTCTAAGTTTGGTGTTAAGAGGCCATCATCATGCTCTGAGTATCTGTGAGGCTCCATGAGAGCCCACTGTCAAGCTACTGACATTAAAGAAGCGCTTGTTGGGAGACAACCTAATTTTACTTATCTATGTTAATTTCTATTTTCCATTGTTATTTTATGTTTTTTGTAAGTTGATGATCATGTGAAGTCACAAAAATAATTGAAAAAGCAAAAACAAACTGAAAAACAGAATGAAAAATAGCACACCTTGGAGGAAAAGCCTACTGGGGTTTAAACGCCAGTAAAGGTAGCAGAATGGGCGTTAAACGCCCAGTCTGGCACCATTCTAGGCGTTTAACGCCAGAAATGGGCACCAGACTAGCGTTTAACGCCAGAAAAGGGCAAGAAGCTGGCGTTAAATGCCAGAAATGGGCAGCACCCTCCTTCTTTTTTTTCTATTTTTCGTTTACTATGATTTGTTTTTGTCTATGTCTATGTCTTTATTACATGATCATTAGTGTCTAGTGTCTATGTCTTAAAACTATGAATGTCCTATGAATCCTTCACCTTTCTCAAATGAAAAATGTTTTTAATTGCAAAATAACAAGAAGTACATGATTTCGAATTCTATCTCGAAATTAGTTTAATTATTTTGATGTGGTGGCAATACCTTTTGTTTTCTGAATGAATGCTTGAACACTGCATATTTTTGAATTTGTTGTTTATGAATGTTAAAATTGTTGGCTCTTGAAAGAATGATGAAAAAGGAGAAATGTTATTTGATAATCTGAAAAATCATAAAATTGATTCTTGAAGCAAGAAAAAGCAGTGAAAAAGAAGAAGCTTACGGAAAAAAATGGCGAAAAAAATAAAAGAAAAAAAGAAAAAAAAAGAAAAAGAAAAAGCAAGCAGAAAAAGCCAATAGCCCTTTAAACCAAAGGGCAAGGATAAAATAAAAAGGATCAAAGGCTTTGAGCATTAATGGATAGGAGGGCCCAAAGGAATAAAATCCTGGCCTAAGCGGCTAAACCAAGCTGTCTCTAACCATGTGCTTGTGGCGTGAAGGTGTCAAGTGAAAAGCTTGAGACTGAGCGGTTAAAGTCATGGTCCAAAGCAAAAAGAGTGTGCTTAAGAGCTCTGGACACCTCTAACTGGGGACTCTAGCAAAGCTGAGTCACAATCTGAAAAGGTTCACCCAGTTATGTGTCTGTGGCATTTATGTATCTGGTAGTAATATTGGAAAACAAAATGCTTAGGATCACAGCCAAGACTCATAAAGTAGCTGTGTTCAAGAATCAATATATTGAAATAGGAGAATCAATAACACTATCTGAATTCTAAGTTCCTATGGATGACAATTATTTTGAACTTCAAAGGATAAAGTGAGATGCCAAAACTGTTTAGAGGCAAAAAGGCTATAAGTCCCGCTCATCTAATTGAAGCTAATCTTCATTGATAAGTTTGGAATTCATTGTATATTCTCTTTTTTTTTATCCTACTTTGTTTTTAGTTGCTTGGGGACAAGCAACAATTTAAGTTTGGTGTTGTGATGAGCGGATAATTTATACCCTTTTTGGCATTATTTTTACGTAGTTTTTAGTATGATTTAGTTAATTTTTATTATATTTTTATTAGTTTTTATTCAAAAATCACATTTCTGGATTATACTATGAGTTTGTGTGTTTTTCTGTGATTTCAAGTATTTTCTGGCTGAAATTGAGGGACCTGAGCAAAAATCTGATTCAGAGACTGAAAAAGGACTGCAGATGCTGTTGGATTCTGACCTCCCTACACTCGAAGTGGATTTTCTGGAGCTACAGAAGCCCAATTGGCGCACTCTTAATTACGTTGGAAAGTAGACATTCTGGGATTTTCAGCAATATTTAATAGTCCATACTTTATCCAAGATTTGATGGCCCAAACTGGCGTTCAAAATTAGCCTAAAACATCTTGGCGTAAAACTCCCAAACTGGCACCAAAGCTGGCGTTTAACTCCAGGAAAAGTCTAAGCACGAAAAAGCTTCAATGCTTAGCCCAAGCATACACTAAGTGGGCCCTGGAAGTGGATTTCTGCATTATCTGCACTTAGTTACTCATTTTCTGTAACCCTAGGTTACTAGTTTAGTATAAAAACTACTTTTAGAGATTTATTTTATGTCTTTTATCTTTTGAACCATCTTATGTTTTCATAGACCATGGAGGCTGGCCTCATGGCCATGCCTAGACCTTTTTAACTTATGTATTTTCTACGGTGGAGTTTCTACAGCCCATAGATTAAGGTGTGGAGCTCTGCTGTTCTTCATGGATTAATGCAATTACTACTATTTTCTATTCAATTTACGCCTACTTCTTCTCTTAGATATACTCTCGTACTTAATTCAGTTAAGTCAGAATGAAGGGGTAACCCGTGACAATCACCCAATCTTCGTTACTCTCTTAGCCAAGATTGCGTGCCTGACAACCACAAAGCGTTCTACTTGGTGTTCAACGTAGTCATTGGACGACAGCTGGAGTATATTCTCTTGGGTTTCTAATCTAAGATTAGAACCTTCGTGGTATAGGCTAGAATTATTGGCAGCTATTCCTGGAATACGGAAAGTCTAAACCTTGTCTGTGGTATTCCGATTAGGATCTGGGAAGGGATGACTGTGACGAGCTTCAAACCTACGAATGTGGGGCACAAGTGACAGTGTGCAAAAGGACAATGGTCCTATTCCAACGCTAGCGGGAACCGACAGATGATTAGCTGTGTGGTGATCACAATTTCGTGCACCACTAGTCTTTCCTTTGGGATTTGGCTAGGACTTGTGGAATCAAGATGATTCATCTACTTGACTTTCTTCCGTAGTTAGAGGTTAGCTAAGTGGGGGCAATGGACAATTCTTATCACAATTGATAAGGATAACTAGGATAGGACTTCTATTTCTCATACCTTGTGATGAATCCAATTCACACCTCCATTCAAAAAAATGGTGAATCAGTTCATTTGGCAAGCGCACCAAAATTATCGTCAAGTAATAACCCACAGTGGAGTGGGATTGTATCCACAGAGATTGGCAAATTTGAACAGTTTTAATCAATTGATGAATTAGTCAAGTGAAACAGATAGATTGTGATTTGTAGAATTATAAATGACAGAAATATAAATGGCTAAAATGTAAAGGGAAGCAATAAAGTGTAGAAATGGAAATGATAGAATGTAAAGTGCAGAATCATAAATGACATAATTGTAAATGGGAATGGGGAATTGCAGAATGCAAAAGCAAGCTATAAAGAATGTGGTAGATAAGAATGGGGAAATTCATTGAGATCAGGAGATGTTGTCTCTTTAGATAAATTTCAGCTTATATCCTCTTCAATCATTGCAACTCATTGACCTCTTGGCAATCATGATTGATTGTGACCCAATCCCTTGGTGACTCAATCTCTCAGATCTTCATCAATAGCCAATTCCTTGGTCTAATTTTTAATGAAGAGAGATATGCTTGGTCCCTGATTATACCACACATCATCATAGGTCCAAGTAGAGGGAGGATTATATGTCACCATATCCAAACACGAAAACCCAGATCTTACTCAAGTGTGAGAAGGGATTTCAAGCATGGTTTCATGTTTCCTTTCCCAAGGTTCCCATGAAACCCATTTTGCATTCAATCTCTTTTCCAAGATAAGTGAACAATAAGCATTAGAAACGAAATTCCTTCTAGCAAATCAAAGAGAAGATGAAGCGAAGAAGAATTTCACTATCATCAATCCATCAAGTATAACAGAGCTCCCTCTCTCAATGAGAGGGAATTTAGCTACTAATAGCTCAAAGAAAAGTACTCCAAAGTAAAGAAGATGATGAAGTACAAAAGTGAATCCAAAACTAGTCTCTCTAACTGCTTAACCCCTTCTTCAGTACTTCTTAGGGATTTTTATACTACTCCTGGCTCTTAAAATAAAAGAATTACCAAAGTGAAAAAAGAAAAATTACAATTTGGAGGGAAAAGAAACTCAATAAGCATGACTTCCCAGCTGGCGTGTGGCTGGCGCTTTAGTGGTGTGTCACGTGCTCCTTCAATTCTGGCTTGGCATGCCACGCCCAGTCCCTCAAGTGGCATGCTCTCCTTTAGTAACACTCTTGGCGTGCCACGCCTTCGAGCTCAAGTGGCACGCCCAGGGTCTTTTAATGCCCATGTAGCATGGCGTGCCATGCCTTCGAGCTTAAGTGGCACGCCCTAGCCTTTTTCCTCTTCTTCTTGCCTCTGGATACTTGAACTAGCGTGACACGCCCAGGGTATGGCGTGCCACGCCCTTGTTGTACGCTTGATCAAGCTCTCTGGAAAGTTGAACTAGCGTGGCATGCCCAAGGTCTGGTGTGCCACGTCCTTTGGAAGCAAGTGATCCTTCTGTTTGGCGTGCCACGGCATGAACTCAAGTGGCACACCCCAATGGCTCTTGCTTTCTGAATTACAATGGCGTGCCATGCCTGGGGTTCAAGTGGCATGCCTAAGTGAGGAATAGTGGGTGGCGTGCCACGCCCTCGACACCAAGTAGCACGCCCATGTGTTTGGCCTCCTTCATCCTTTCTGAAAACTTGTACCAGCGTGCCACGTCTAGAGTCTGGCATGCCACGCCCTTGATCTTGCCTTGGTTCCAGCAGCTGGCGTGCCACGCCTAGCACTCAAGTGGCATACCCTAGTGAGATTCTTGGACTGGCGTGATACGCCTTCGATACCAAGTGGCACGCCCAGCCCTTGCTTTGGCCTCTTTGTGCATTGGCGTGCCACGCTTGGTCGCTCAAGTGGCACGCCAAAGTGAGATTAAGAGCCTGGCATGCCACGTCTTCGACCTCAAGTGGCACGCCCAGACCTATATGGCCTTTAACTCCTTTCTCTGAAAGTTTGTACCAGCGTGCCACGCCATGCTGTTCAAGTGGCACGCCCATACATTTGTAGACTTCTCAAGCCTGGCGTTCCATGCCTGGTTCCTCAAGTGGCACGCCCAAGTGACTTCTTGGGGCTGGCATGCCACGCCTTCGACCTCAAGTGGCACGCCCAGACCTATATGGCCTTTAACTCCTTTCTCTGGAAGTTTGTACCAGCGTGCCACGCCATGCTGTTCAAGTGGCACGCCCATACATTTGTAGACTTCTCAAGCCTGGCGTTCCACGCCTGGTTCCTCAAGTGGCACGCCCAAGTGACTTCTTGGGGCTGGCGTGCCACGCCTTCGATACTAAGTGGCACGCCATAGTGGTGGTTCCTCCTGGAGTGATGAGCTGGCGTGCCACGCCCCTTGGCTCAAGTGGCACGCCCACAGTAAGTGATGGTTTAGGCACGCCCACAGCGTTCCTCCTTTCTATTGATTGTCACCTTGAAGTAGTAAGAGTTGTTTCACTTTCTTTTTGGTTGTGCTTTTCTTGACTACGACTCTAAGTGTTCTATCTCAAGACAACCCTTTAATTAGGCTTTCAATTAGCACTCCCAAACCAGTTGGTTTTAGGGTACTAGGTGTTGAATCACCCTTAAGAATTTACTTGCCCAGGTCTCTTCTTAACACATCTTCACCACAAGCATCTACTAGGATCTTTGACTCTTTTTGAGCTTTTTAATGTTTCTATCTCATCCTAGTAGTTGATGCTCAAAGCCTTGGGTCTTTGTTGCTTACTTCTTGGTTCTATGGATATTCAAGGAGCACCCCTTAACCTTTTCTTGTTATTCCTTCTAAGACTAGTTACTTTCCATGACTCATTTTCTTTTTAGTTCATTCAAGGTTCTACACTTAGTTCCTTGTTTCTTAGTTTGTTGAATGATCTCTCTTGGCCTTGGTTTCTCTTACTCTTGTTTTTGCATAGCTCACAGCAATTCTTATGAAGACAAGCTTTACTTTATTCATGTTGAAAAGGAAGACTTGAAATACATTGCATCTTCTTTCTTGTAGTTTAAAGGACTCATAAAGGACTCCAAACATGAAATAAAACTAAGCATAAAACATAAACTACCCTAGCATGATTTATTTATTTTTGACAGAAAGTAAATCAAACAGAAGCTTAAACATGATTCAGAAATTAGAGGGTGTCAACCATGGGACTTAACAACCTTGAGCAGCTTAGATCTTCAGTTCATTGGCCCCTTTCCTTTGTCATTCTTCTTGGAAGGGGAGGGTTCATCTTTTTCCTTCTTGAAGGATCCTTCTTGTGCCGTCTTGTCCTTAGGCTTCCAAAATCCCAGCCTTCTCATATAAGATTTCACATTTTCCTTGTGCTGGTACGCGATTTCTTCCTGCCGTGCACTAAGTTCCTCCGTTTTCTGCATATAGGTGGGGTACTTGGGGTTTATGTTGGCTACTGCATTACGTAAGTAGCTTAACTTTGTTTGTGCATAACGGTCATAGTCCTCTCTTGCTAAAGTTCTGGCATCATAAAGATGTTTGAACTCAGCTAGGCTCCCCATTTGATGTTGTTGGTGCTCCAGAATCATTCCTATGCTGTCTTGCATCTCTCCCCAGTTAATTTGGTCTTGCTGCTCCTTGAGACTCTCAAAACTCCCTTGGAGTTGTTGGATGTTCTGGTTGACTTGGTTCCATTGTTGTTGCTGAGTCTCTTTGAATTGGTTAACATCCTCCCTCAGGTGGTGTAGGTCTCCCTTTATTTGGTGTACATCTCCTTGCAATTGTTCCCAGTTGAATCCTTCAGGGAATTGCTGGTATTGATAGTGTGGTGGTGGTTGAAGTGCTAGAAAGTGTGGTTGCTCTTCTTCCTCTTCTTCTTCTTGTTGTTGTTGCACATGTGGCTCATGAGCATGAGCTCTTTGTTCTCTGACCCTCTGAAGTAGGTTAACAGCCACCACCTTGGCCATCTTTTTAGCAGTTATGAATTTGTCTTGCTTCATCAGTATCTCATCAATGATCTTTTCAACTCCAACTTCATCACATAACCTCTGTATGATACTAGGGAATGCCAACCTTGTGTTGTCACTAGTGCTTTTCAGCACTTTGTTAATGTTGTTGACAATCATCTCCCCTACATTGACATTCTCACCTTTCATAATGCTGTATATAAGCACAGCTCTCTCTTTGGTTACCTCTGAAGTGTTGGATGTGGGGATTAGGGACCTCCTCAGAAATTCCAGCCACCCTCTAGCTTGGGGGCTCAGATCCCTTCTTCTCAATTGGTTGGGTATCTCATCCTTATCCTTGATCTATTGCACGTTCAGCACGCAAATCTCGTTCAGGATTTCATCTAATCCAGGGTCTTATTGCTTCATTCTTTCTTCATAGCTCTGGGTGGAGCTTGTCCTCTTCACCATTAGCATCCTCTCTATGCTGGAGGGACTATAGTCAATGGACTTCCCCCTCACATTGTAACGACCCAATTTTCAATATGTCTAGATCATACCGGAAACTGAGCGCTACCAATTTGTCTTCCTAATTATTATCTATTATTTATCATATGAGCCTGATTCGTTGTTAAAAGCGTAGTTAATTTGCGAGGTTTTTTTTTTTTGAAAACGTTTGGATTAATAGGCGGAATCACTCATAATCAATTCACAAGTAATAACAGATAAAACAGTTATAAACAACCACACATAAATACATCACAAGTAGCGAGCAACATTTAGTGATCCAGCCTTTGTTAGAGTATAGACCTTTAGTTAGAACACCCTTAAATATAGCTAGATAATAACTATATACATATACATACATACAACTTCCCAGGTCCTAACCTATTCAAGAGGTCCCTAAGCTGGCACCTAGGCTAGCCTATACTCTATACTCACCTAGTCCCTCTAAACTACTAAAGCGAGGGAAAGTACGTTCTAGGTCTTCAAAACTCAAGTCAAGTGGAACGTCATCAAAAGATAGAACATCATCTGCTACTCCTCTACACGATCAGACTTTTCCATAGGACGTGTCTCTGGTACCTCATGAAGTAGCCTCACAATAGGAATCTCGTACATAGGATTTAGGTTAAAGTGCACATACGAACGGGGTGCAGACGTTGGCTGGTCTCACAGTATATACATATAATCAGAGAACGATATTCACCCTAGACTCAGAAGACTATCTAGAGCAGAATCCTCTTCTTGCGAACGGTCATTAGCGAACTATGGTAAGGTACTCTTACTTCCATCTGAAGGGGGAAGGGAGAAAGAAGGGGTAAGAACTGGGGAGTTCTTAGTAGGGTCGGGGTTATTAGTTACGTTCATTTATTTGGGGTCGACTAGCAGAAGAATAATAGAATATAGCGAAGCAGTAAACAAAAGATAAAGACAGAAAGAGAAAGTAGAGACAATAGAAAGCAGAACACAAACAAAAGAATACAAGAAAATAAAACATAAAAATAGCATACAAGCAGACAAACACAAAGAAATAGATCACACACAGAAAGGAATGCAACAGAGAATGATGCGCAGACAAGAATGATGCATGTCTAGCCCTAGTGCAGGTAATGAGCTCATCTGTCGGTTACTAACCCGCTCCCGACGTTATCCAGCAACCTCTGTCTGGATAAGGCTTTCCTATTGGCTATACCCCTGTGTACAGGAAATAACCCCTCTGCCACCACAGGGTCCACTGCACGCAGGAAATAACATATCTGCCACTGCAGGGATGTATGCCGACACACCTTCTGTATACAGGAAATAACCCCTCTGCCACTACAGAAATGGAACAGGTGGTCACGGTACTTCTGTAGCAGGAAATAACCCCTCTGCCTTACAGAAATAAAATATGGATCTGTACCGTAAGAAAGCGTTCTCAGTGGTCGCACCACTATCTATCTGACTGCCTTCACGCAGTAGATCATCATACAAGTATATCCGGCGTTGCCTTAGCGCAACAAATGAATAAACACATCTCTTGGGCCTACAGAAATAGCACTCCCGTAAGTGAACTTTGGCTTACAGGGATAGTCTAAACACAACACAACAACTTTCTGTAGGTGAACTTCGGCCTACAGAAATAACACCTCTGTAAGTGAACTTCGGCTTACAGAAATAGTGCCCCTGCAAGTGAACTTCGGCTTACAGGTATCACAACTCTCTGTAGGTGAACTTCAGCCTACAGGAGCAACACCCTGAGATACACAATTGATATTCACTGCAGGTGAACTTCGGCCTACAGGAATAACAACTCACTGTAGGTGAACTTGGGCCTACAGGACCTCTAGGGCCAATGGAAAAGCAGCAGATGAACATACAACAGAACATCATGCCACAAGGCTTAACTCTTTATTCTTATACTCTTCTCCTCTATTCTTTTTGTTATATTACTCTTTTCTCATTATCATCATTCATTATCATTCTCGTTATTCATCATCACTTTCACATTCTTATACAGTACTTCTTTCTTTCTCTGTTCAATCATACTATACAAACTTTACAGCTTTTACTTTAACAATATCTTGGCTCAAACCATTTCTCTTTATCATATTACTCTTTTCACTTTGTCTTTTTACTCTGCTTTGATTACTCTTTTCTTTGTATCTCTTTACTTTTCTCTGGTTACTCTGTTCTCTGTGTTTTCTTTACTCTGCTCTGATTTCTCTGTTTAACGTATGTATTTAAAGCTTATGTAAATTTCGGTATGAATAGTTCGCCTGTCCCAAGTATAGGTTCATTAAGTCTATACTGAAACAGTTTAACTTTTCATATAATACCTGACCCTAGTCGCAACTCAAGGACTAACTATGTTGCCCTAGTTCGTTCACTAATTTCTATCTGTTTTTCTTTAAACCTTACAGACTTTTCTTTAGTTTTTATCTTTTCTTCAACTTTTTATCTTTCTTTTATCTTTGCCTCACTAATATGTTCTTACCACTCCCTAAGTGTTTTATGAAGGTAATTATGAGATTCTGCACTTAAAGTTGTCTTTCTAAAGCTTTTACAGAAAACTGCCTTTTCCGCATTATTTTATTATTTTTATTAAAATATTATTTTTAATTAAATATTATTATTTTTAATTAAATATTATTATTTAATATTTTATTATTATTTATTATTTTATTATTAAATTTTCGAAAATTACCTTAACTTTACCTTTAACCTTTAAAATTCACTTTTTACCACCCGTAACTTTTAATATTTCTACTTTTACCACCCTAACTTTCAGAAATTACCAAATAACCCCTCAAACACCAAAATAATTACTTCCTTGCCCTTTCTAAGATCTAAAAGGTGTTCTTCATTGTTCTTCACCACACACAAAGTGTTCTTCGTGTTCTTCGTAAATTCTTCAGATTCTTTCTCTGTTTTTACCCGTTTTTCAGTCTTTTCAGCAACCGATTTTTACCATAATTCATAATAAATTTGCAGCCACTAAAACCCCATCTTTTCTACATGATTTTAACACAAATTGAACCCCAATTTAAGGTCTAGGGTTCATTTTTCCAGCAGCCATGAAGAACACAAATTCAAAGTTGAATATCATCAAATTTCATCAAATTTTCACCAAAATTTCAACAAGGATTACTCATATAAACAATCAATTTCAAGCATAACCAAACCATATCATAATCACACAACTCAAACACAATCAATCAAGATTAAATTCGTCAATCCCTACCTGGTTTTGCTGCTCCTAATTTGGTTAAACTTTCAGGTGGTCCTTAAGCACTTTTTCCTCCTAAATCACATCAAGAACAACTTTAAATCCAAAAACTCTCAACTGACCAAATCTCACTCAGTATGTTAGGAAGAGATATCTCACCTTAGACTTGCTGGAAATTCACATTTCTTGGCCCTCAAGTCAAGTTAAGCATGATTCCTAAGGAAGAACATCAAGAAAACACATGTTTTGCATGGTTTTCCTTGAAAACCGAATTGAAATGGGAGGGAGACAGCCATCTCACCTTATTTCCATCCTTGATAAGTTACATGGTTATGTAGAGGAAGAAGAGAGGATCATTTTGGTGAAAACGGAGTTTTGATTTGAGTTTTAGTTCAGAAGAAATCAAGCTTTGAAGATTAAGTGTTCTTGAAAGTTTCTCTCTTTTCTCTCTTGTTATTTTCGGCCAAAATGATGAAATGAGACAGCCTTGGAGGTCTTGGGGGTGTAAGGTGAGCTGTGATTGATTGGCTTGGAGGTGGATTAAAATAATATTAAAATATCTCTGGTGTACAACTACTAAAACTTGGTGTACTGGAACACTCGTAAAAACATCTCTAAAAATTATTTTCTGAGCTACTAGCATAAATGACACTAGTAACATATTTATTATGAGAATATAACATGTATAATGAGGCCTTAACATTGCTAAATTCATCAGAGAGTGCTGGTGCTAAGCTGCACCAGTAAACCGTAAACTCGGTTAAACCGATTTTCTATTTTTAACAAAAACAGACCAGGTAACCTTATAATATCATTCAAGCATGTTCTTATACTAATATAATGATAATATTATACTATTATCTCTCTCCTCTCATGAATCGAGTCTGGTTCGTCAAACAGAGACTATTTACGAAAATCAGAATCAAAACTGCCAACCGATACGGTTCAAAAACTAGGTTCTTCGCGATTGCATTATCGAGCTTGCCTCGACTAAGGTCCTGAGTTAAAGATAATATAATGATGATGAGGATTGAGATACTTGTTGATATAGAAGATGTGTTCCCTTTACTGATCTTCCGGAGAAATCCGTACTTTTTGAAAAGATCTCATGTACTCAAAAATCAGGGTTGTTACATTCTACCCTCCTAAAAGAAAATTTTGCCCTCAAAATTTCAGTTACCTGAGAATAGATGCGGATAATCAGCTCTCATCTTATCTTCCAATTCCCAAGTGTGCTCTTCCTCTCCTCTTGGTTCCCATGCTACTTTGGCTAAGCGAACATTCTTGCCTTTTAGCTGCTTATCACTTCTTTCTACGATCTGAACCGGTGATGCTTGATATGTCAAATCATTTCATAATTGTACTGTCTCTGGTTGTAAAACGTGACTCTTGTTGGGAATATATTTCTTAAGTTGCGAGACTTGAAAAACATCATGAAGGTTTGATAAATAAGGAGGAAGGACTATTTGATAAACTACTAGACCGACTCTTTTAAGTATTTGGAAAGGTTCTATGTATCGTGGGTTAAGCTTTTTAGTTTTAAGGGCTCTACCTATTCCAGTAATCAAGGTTACTTCTAGAAAGACACGGTTTCCGTCACTAAACTCTAAGGGTCTACATCTATTATCGGCATAGCTCTTTTGGCGGCCTTATGCTGTCTGGATCTTCCGACAAATCTCCTTTATCTTCTCAGAAATTTCTTACACTAAGTTTGGACCTAAGACACTAGCTACTGATGTTCCACCTTCATCTTCTGGCAGGTTAAACACTTTGAGACATAATCAGCTACTTCTTTCTTTAAGCCCGGCCACCAGAACATTTGTTTCAAATCTCGATACATCTTTGTCACTGATGACAAGTCATCCTAGCCTATTTTAGCTAGTCTTTTTCTCTTATTTTCATTAGAATTATGCACTTTCTTGAGCTACAAGCAAGCTAATTGAGTAGATTTTCATGTTTCCCTTGATTGAACCAACCATATATGAATTCATACCATTTCATGAGGTTTTCTGCTATATTTTGCATATTATGAAAGAATGAATATCTCATGATTTTGAGCATAGCTTTGATGAGTTTGGTTGATTAATGATAGGTGAAGAAAGCTTGGAGAAAGGTTGAAGCAAGAAGGAATGGCTAGGAGTGAAGAGAGGACAATGGAATAAGTGAAATTGAACCAGGAAGCAAAAAGCTGGACCTAAAGTTAGCATCAAACTTTTGCACAAACTTTTGGTTGAAAAGTTAGCCCCAACGTTAGCCCCCTAACTTGGAGGATAACGTTGGAACATGAATTTCTCCCCTGGGCACCAAAAGTTTGCGCCAACGTTAGCCCCCTAACTTTGAGGCTAACGTTGGCACATGAATTCCTCCCCTGGGCACCAAAAGTTTGCGCCAACGTTAGCCCCCTAACTTGGAGGCTAACGTTGGCACATGAATTACAAAGGAAAGGAGCAAAAGTTTGTGCCAACGTTAGACCCCTAACTTGGAGGCTAACGTTGGCGCCACTAGCACACAAGGCAAGGCCAACGTTAGGGTCAAAGTTAGACCCCTAACGTTGGCACCAACGTTCATACCAGCAAGTTTTGTGGGCTGCTATGAAAAGTTGGAGCCAAAGTTAGACCCCTAACTTTAGCTCCAACTTTTGGTCCAACTTTTGCTAACCTCAAACCCGGTTCAATTGGTTCACTTTGGTTCTTCTCCAAACTTCAAGAGCAATCAACCAAGGCCTCTTTCAACCCAATTCCACCAAGAGCAAAGGCCCAACAAAAGGCTTGAAGATCATTGGAAGAAAGTGTATAAATAGGATAGAATTCAAGTTCTTCGGGGAGCTTTCCTTTTGGAATTTTCATAATAGTTTTCGGAGAGCTTTTGTTATTGAGTGAACTTTAATTTCTTTGGTTTCATTGCTTTCAATTTCATTTACACTTGTCTTGGATCTTGGATTGGAGAATTGAAGAAATTCTATTTCAATCTCAATCTTGGATCTCTCTGTTTCTTTACTGTTAATTGAATTTCAATTCCGGTTAATTGCTCTTCATCTATTTTCTTTGCAATTTACATTTTCTTTGCAAGTGTTCTTGTTGGATCTAGGAAGGCATTGAGATCTAGACTTGGTTTTCTAGTCTCTGGGCCCTGAGATCTCAATTTTATATTCTCTGTTTCTTGCTTTTAATGTTCATTTACTTTACTGCTTCAAGATCCGTTTCAATCCCAATTCCCTTTCCCTCTTCTGTTTAATGCAATTCAACTTTTCCTTGTTTAAATTCTGCAAATCCATTCCCCAATTCCCTTTACAATTCCAGTTGTTTATATTTCTTGCCCTTTAAGATTCCACAATTTATATTTCTTGCATTCTAAGTTTCTGTTATTTAGTTTCTTGTTCTTTAAGATTCAGCAATTTATTTCATGTTCTCTTTAATTCCATGCACTTTAATTTCTGAAAAATCACAAAACACTCAACCAAACCTTGATTCGCTTGACTAAATTAACCACTAAGCTAAAATTGCTCAATCCTTCAATCCCTGTGGGATCGACCTCACTCTCGTGAGTTTTTATTACTTGATGAGACCCGGTACACTTGCCGGTTGGATTTGTGTGTTTTGGGAGAAATTTATTTTTCAACAAAATACTCATCAAGTTTTTGGCGCCGTTGCCGGGGATTGATTAGATTGACAATGATTAAGTGAGGTGGTAATCTAGATCAAGCACTTTTTCTTTAATTTTAATTAACCCACTAACTGTTTGATTTTTTGCTTAAACTAACTAACACTTCAATTTGGCAGTAAATTGAAGTGTCACTGGTTTTGTGCATTTCTCATGCTCTGCTTGTATGTCAGGTACAAGAAGAACCATACCCAATTTTCATGAACAAGACGAAAGAACTCTCAGGAGGTTAAGAAGAGCTGAAAGAGGGAAAAATATTGTCGGAGAAGAGGAATCAGACGAAGAATTCCAAGAGATGGAGGAACATTTAACCAATCCACCAGGTGGAGAAGACAACAACAATGGCAACCTACCCCAGAGGAGAGTTTTGGCTTCCTATACCTTTGCAAATCCTAGACATTGTGGGAGCAGCATCTTGGCTCCAAATGTCAATGCCAACAATTTTGAACTCAAGCCACAACTCATCACTTTGGTTCAGAACAATTGCTCTTTTGGTGGAGGACCACTTGAGGACCCACACCAACATTTATCCACTTTCTTGAGGATATGCAACACTGTCAAAACTAATGGAGTGCCCCCTGACAGTTACAAACTGATGCTATTCCCATTTTCTCTCAGGGACAAGGCCACTCAATGGTTGGAATCGTTTCCAAGGGACAGCATTAACAACTGGGATGATTTGGTAACTAAGTTTCTTGCCAAATTTTATCCACCTCAGAGGATTATAAGGTTAAAGGCCGAGGTACAAACATTTACACAAATGGAGGCCGAACCTATCTATGAGGCATGGGAGAGGTACAAGGCTCTGATCAGGAAATGTCCCCCTGCCATGTTTAATGAGTGGGAGAAGCTTCAAAACTTCTATGAAGGCTTAACACTGAAATTCCAGGAAGCTTTGGACCATTCAGCTGGAGGTTCCTTGCAACTCATGAAAACTGCAGAAGAAGCTCAAGAACTCATTGATATGGTGTCCAACAACCAATATTTCTTTGCTCATCAAAGAGGCCGCCAACCATCACAAAGGAGAGGAGTAATGGAGCTAGAAGGAGTGGATTCAATACTGGCTCAAAACAAGATGATGCAGCAGCAAATTCAACAACAATTTGAGCAAATGGCCAAGAGGATTGATAGTCTCCAAGTTGCAGCAGTTAACACCAGCCAACCATCAACCACATGGGGACAGAGTGAAGAAACTCAAGAAGAACAACAACAAGAGCAAGTACAGTATATGCACAACCAAGGACCAAATGAAGTGTATGGTGATACATACAATCCATCCTGGAAAAACCACCCAAACCTCAGATGGGGAGATAACCATACCCAAAACCAACAACCATGGCAGAGGAACTCAAACCAATACAACCCAAGAAGCAACCAAAACCACAACCAGCAGCAAACTAACCAAAACCCCTACAGAAAACCTCAAAACAACTACCCCAACATCAACCAATACCAATCTAATAACCAACCCACCAACCAAAATGCCTACCATCCACCATCCACATCTCATAACCCACCTCAAGTATCACCTGAAGCCCAAAGAATCACTCACTTGGAGGCCATGATAGACAAAATGTTGAAACACCAGGAAATGGTAACCAAGAATCAGGAAGCCTCCCTGAAGAGCCTAGAGAGACAGATGGGGCAACTCTCCAAGCAAGTATCTGTTGAGAGACCTTCAAACTCACTGTCCAGTGACACAATTCCAAATCCCAAGGAGGAATGCAAGGCAATACAATTAAGGAGTGGGAGAACATTGATAAGCAACAATGACACTATAAGGAAGCAAGCAGAGAACATCAAAGAACCAATGGAGGATGAAAATCAAACAAAGGCAGATGAGGCTAAGGAGCAAGTTGTGATGCCAAACAAAGGCACTGAGAAACTTAAAGAGAAGGACAACCAGCCACATAGCCCAAAGGAAGTAGCTCAGGGACAGCAGCAAATAGGAAAGAGCATCACACCTCCACTGCCATATCCCCAGAGGTTCAACAAAGAGGTTAAAGACCAGCATTTTCACAAATTCCTTGAGATTTTTAAGAAGCTGGAAATCAATATTCCCTTGGCTGAAGCACTTGAGCAAATGCCTCTATATTCCAAGTTTCTGAAGGATCTTATCAACAAGAAAAGAAGCTGGGATGAGAAAGAAACCATAATGATTACTGAGGAATGCAGGGCCTTGATTCAAAAGGGGCTTCCTCCCAAGCTTGAGGACCCAGGGAGCTTCCTGTTACCTTGCACCATTGGGGAATTGACCATTACTAAAGCAATGTGCAATCTCGGAGCGAGTATTAACTTAATACCATCCTCCTTGGTGAAAAAGCTGCCTATAGAGGAGGTCAAACCAGTACAAATGTCTCTAGAGCTGGTAGACAAGTCAATGGTATACCCCAGGGGTGTAATTGAAAATCTTTTGGTCAAGGTGGACAGTTTTATATACCCTGCTGATTTTGTGGTTCTAGAATCAAACGATGATGATGGTGACTCTGTTATACTGGGAAGGCCATTCTTGGCCACTGCTAGAGCTATCATAGACGTAGAGGAAGGGGAATTAACTCTCAGGATGCATGACCAGAGTGTCACTCTGAAGGTATTACCAGAGGCACAATTTAGCAAGGAGAAGAAAGACTATATGAAAAATGACCAGGAAAGTCACAGCAACATCCCAATGCTAAGGATTGTGCGGACTGATGAAAAAGCCCAAGAGGATATTATAGTATTGGCCACTGAGAAGAGAGGTCCCCAAGGAAAACCTACGGCCAGAAAAGAAAGAACAACAAAAGGAAAGATGAAACGCAGAAACAAAGCAAAAAGGGGTTGGAAGAACAGAAAGATTCCAACAGAGGGGCTTTCCAAAGGTGACAAAGTGCAACTAATATATCAACAGCTGGGGGCAAATCAACAAACCGAGGATTACTACACTGTCAGCAGCATACTATCATTAGAGCATGCTGAAATTGAACACCAGAGAACAAAGAAGAGGATCACGGTCAGAGGAGACAAATTGAGGCCCTACAAGCACCAACCACCATAAAAGAAAGCCTCAATGTCAAGCTAGTGACAATAAAAGAGCGCTTGTTGGGAGGCAACCCAACCTGAGGTAGTTTTCTTTTCATAGTTATTTCAATAAAAAGGTTAAATGATTGGTATGTATTGCAAGGAGCTAAGTTTGGTGTTTCACACCAAAACAATTTAAGGGAGAATAAAGGATTCTAAGTTTGGTGTTCCATCAAAATCTCACTTAAAAGCACATTCTCACCTTCTGCACAAAGGGTTACTAGCTCCAAGCAATCTAATAAATCATTTAATCATTGTCTGTTTCTAGTTTTTAGTTTTATTACCTTTAGCAAAGACTCAGGCTTTCTCATATGGTTATGCATGAGAAACATGGCAAGGGACTAAGTTTGGTGTTCACACACCAAAGTAAGTTCAAACGCCTACAAAAAAGTCTTGCACACTAACCAGTCATCTAAGGGCTTGAGAAACAAGCAACTTCCATTAACACTGCAGGAATACAATCACTCTCTTGGGAGAACTACACACCATTAGCTGAGAGAAAGAAGAAGGAGCCACCAAGAGGTTGTATTGTCACTTAACTCCATCAGCATTGAATTGCTCTAAATTGGAAGTGTGAATATGCCCATCTTAGCAGTAACTGTTAGTGTAGTAGTCTATTCAGCATTTCTGTTTCAATTTAAAATAAGTAAGCTAGTCTATGTGTGTACTTGTGTGTTTACTTTCACTGAACAAAAAGTATGTTTTGTCCCTTGCATCTTTAAATTCAATAAAAGAAATGCTTGAATATGAAGTAAGATGGTCTCTATTAGATAGAAGTAGAATAAAAGTAAGTGGTGGTATGTGTGTGATTGTATAATAGCTCACTTTTAGTGAATAAAGAGCTAGGATATCTCATTCTAAGTAAAGAGTGGCCTACTGTCTATGAATCTCAATTAAATCCCTTGGTTAGAAAGAAAAACAAAAAGAAGGAAAGAAAAAAAAAAGATAGCCAAAAAGTGGCAGAACAAAAGAAAACAAAAAGAAACAAAGCTGGACACCAATAGCTTGAACTTTAAAATATATGCCTGTGATGTCTTTGTTCTAGGATCTGCTTGGATTAGTAAGCTCTTAGGAGTGCATCAACACTCGGTGACTTGGGTTAACTAATCCGGGATCATCAGCTGAAAGTCCACTATCAAGAGCAACCTATCTACAAGGCATTTAGTAACCCAAAGAGGTGCTGGGCATCAATGTTTTAAGAAGGAATGTGAGCCAAGTGTCTATGGTGAATAATGTGTCAAGTATAAAGAAAAGAAAATGAACTTGCTACACATGACACTCAAATAAAGCTTATGAACAAAGTAATAGCCAAGGATAAAGGAATAATGAAAGGTCATAGCAGTATGTCACTTGAAGCTTGAAGGAGACTTTCTAGGCCTAGGAGTCAATAAGAAGTGAGTATTTGCATATCCACACAAAACCCCATGAACTATCAATAATACTCTGCTAGCATGAACATCCTCTTCCAATTCATTCTTTCTTCTCAATAAATCTTTTCTTGCTTGGGGACAAGCAAGCTTTAAGTTTGGTGTTGTGATGACAAGTCATCCTAGCCTATTTTAGCTAGTCTTTTTCTCTTATTTTCATTAGAATTATGCACTTTCTTGAGCTACAAGCAAGCTAATTGAGTAGATTTTCATGTTTCCCTTGATTGAACCAACCATATATGAATTCATACCATTTCATGAGGTTTTCTGCTATATTTGTTGCATATTATGAAAGAATGAATATCTCATGATTTTGAGCATAGCTTTGATGAGTTTGGTTGATTAATGATAGGTGAAGAAAGCTTGGAGAAAGGTTGAAGCAAGAAGGAATGGCTAGGAGTGAAGAGAGGACAATGGAATAAGTGAAATTGAACCAGGAAGCAAAAAGCTGGACCTAAAGTTAGCATCAAACTTTTGCACAAACTTTTAGTTGAAAAGTTAGCCCCAACGTTAGCCCCCTAACTTGGAGGCTAACGTTGGAACATGAATTTCTCCCCTGGGCACCAAAAGTTTGCGCCAACGTTAGCCCCCTAACTTTGAAGCTAACGTTGGCACATGAATTCCTCCCCTGGGCACCAAAAGTTTGCGCCAACGTTAGCCCCCTAACTTGGAGGCTAACGTTGGCACATGAATTACAAAGGAAAGGAGCAAAAGTTTGCGCCAACGTTAGACCCCTAACTTGGAGGCTAACGTTGGCGCCACTAGCACACAAGGCAAGGCCAACGTTAGGGTCAAAGTTAGACCCCTAATGTTGGCACCAACGTTCATACCAGCAAGTTTTGTGGGCTGCTATGAAAAGTTGGAGCCAAAGTTAGACCCCTAACTTTAGCTCCAACTTTTGGTCCAACTTTTGCTAACCTCAAACCCGGTTCAATTGGTTCACTTTGGTTCTTCTCCAAACTTCAAGAGCAATCAACCAAGGCCTCTTTCAACCCAATTCCACCAAGAGCAAAGGCCCAACTCAAGGCTTGAAGATCATTGGAAGAAAGTGTATAAATAGGATAGAATTCAAGTTCTTCGGGGAGCTTTCCTTTTGGAATTTTCATAATAGTTTTCGGAGAGCTTTTGTTATTGAGTGAACTTTAATTTCTTTGGTTTCATTGCTTTCAATTTCATTTACACTTGTCTTGGATCTTGGATTGGAGAATTGAAGAAATTCTGTTTCAATCTCAATCTTGGATCTCTCTGTTTCTTTACTGTTAATTGAATTTCAATTCCGGTTAATTGCTCTTCATCTATTTTCTTTGCAATTTACATTTTCTTTGCAAGTGTTCTTGTTGGATCTAGGAAGGCATTGAGATCTAGACTTGGTTTTCTAGTCTCTGAGCCCTGAGATCTCAATTTTATATTCTCTGTTTCTTGCTTTTAATGTTCATTTACTTTACTGCTTCAAGATCCGTTTCAATCCCAATTCCCTTTCCCTCTTCTGTTTAATGCAATTCAACTTTTCCTTGTTTAAATTCTGCAAATCCATTCCCCAATTCCCTTTACAATTCCAGTTGTTTACATTTCTTGCCCTTTAAGATTCCACAATTTATATTTCTTGGATTCTAAGTTTCTGTTATTTAATTTCTTGTTCTTTAAGATTCAGCAATTTATTTCATGTTCTCTTTAATTCCATGCACTTTAATTTCTGCAAAATCACAAAACACTCAACCAAACCTTGATTCGCTTGACTAAATTAACCACTAAGCCAAAATTGCTCAATCCTTCAATCCCTGTGGGATCGACCTCACTCCCGTGAGTTTTTATTACTTGATGCGACCCGGTACACTTGCCGGTTGGATTTGTGTGTTTTGGGAGAAATTTATTTTTCAACAAAATACTCATCAGTCACTCCAGGATGCATAGAAAATCTACTTTGGTGAGCTTCAGCAAGAATCTTTTGTCGCAATTCTCCAGAGTTAGGCACACAAATTCTTTTCTTGTACCTCCATAGGCCACTACGATCCTATCTCACAGCTTCTTCAGCTCTGCAAGCAATGGTGACATCCAGTACAGTGCTATGGAAATCAGTCCGGCTCCAGGTACTAGATCAATGCTAAATTCTATCTCTTGCTGAGGAGGAGACTCAGGTATGTCGTCCAAGAAAACATCAGGAAATTCCTTCATCATTCAGATTCGTTCTAAGCTTAATTCACTATCATTCGAGCTAGCCGCTAACAGAACGTACCCCTCATAATCACTCCCACCTAAGGTAACTCTTACAGAATTCAGATATAAGGTGTGGGACAGAAATGGTTTAGTACATAGACTATCAGATGGAATAACAGCAGTTCTTTTAAAATAATCAAGGAAAACATGATACTTAGATAACCAATCTAATCCTAAAATAACTTCTAAACCATATGGAGGCAAACAGATTAGATCGTGTAAAAAAGTCCTGTTCCTAATAGCGAATGGTACTTGCAGAAACACTAAACTGGTCAAAGCATTTTGGGATGCAGGTGTATGGACAATCAAGTAAAAATTCAATTTAAAGAAATATAATCCTAACTCGTGAGCAATAGTTAGAGAAATAAAGAATGCGATGCACCCGAATCATACAGTACAGTTAGAAATTGATTCTTGACATAACCTGACATTGAATGAGGGCGTTCGATTGCACAACATCACCAATAGTGATAGCAAACACTCGTCCTTGTTGCTGGGTTCTAACTGAATTTTGAGTAAATCCCTTTGGACAATCCTTGGCAACGTGTCCAAGTTCTCCACAAGCATAGCAGTTAGGTGATCCAAACTGACAAGACCTGTTACTATGCTCTTTTCCGCATTGCTTACATGCAGTGTTTATGTAAGCCTGATGGGCTCGTTTACCATTGCCTTGCCTTACTTTACCTCCATTCTTACCCGTACGGCGAGCAGTAATGTTACCAACTTGTAGGTTCTTATGTTGTCGTATGCCACGCGCTTTAAAATGCACCCTTCTCCCAGCTGCCTGATGATTACTAAGACGCCTTGGTGGAAATCCTTGGCAACTCACCTTGGCCACAGTCACTTTCTTAATACATTCTTACACTAACTTGCTCTTGTTGACTAATTCAGCAAAATTACGTATCTCCAGCGGAACTATTGAACTCATCAGATCATCACGAAGGCCTCCTTCAAACTTCAAGCACTTCCATTCTTCAAAGTTAGCATGATTCCCTTGACAGATCTTAGAGAAACGACACAAGTCATCGAAATTACGAGTATACTCAGCAACAGTCATATCCCCTTGCCTCAGCTGCATAAGCTCTATCTCTTTAGCATCACACACTGCTCTTGGGAAATATTTCTTGTAGAATTCATCTTTAAAAATATCCCAAGGAATGTCACCTTCATTACGTTGTAGCAGTCTCTGTATCCCCTGCCACCAGTACTCAGCTTCTCCTTCGAGCATATAAGTAGCAAACTCCACGTGTTGTCCTTCCGGAACATGTTGCACTCTCAGTGATCGTTCAATACCTCGAAACTAGTTATCAGCGTCAGTCGCAACGAGTGTACCCTTGAACTTAGGCGGATTAATCTTCAGAAATGTCGCAAGGGTCATAGGTCTTTCGGGAGGCCCTAAGTTGTTCTCATCATTCCCATTATCTTCTCCGTATTCATTCTCGTTCCCATTTCTCACTCCGAGACGTTCAACAGCCCTAGCCGCTGCTACAGCAGCTTCACGCACTACTTCAACCACATTGTTCATGGTAGCCATAGACGTTTCCTGTTCCCTCTCGTAGTTAACATTAGGAATTCCTTCCCGTACGCCTCGTCTCCGTGAACCCATTGTAGTCTTGTTCACACCAAACAATCATTGTTAAGGTGATCAGTCTTAACACTTCAAGTCAAATGTGAACATTCCCAAAATGAAAACACAGAGACAATCATGCAACATATATCACTGGGATATCCTATACGCATGAGACACACAACAGAGTATGCAATGAAGCATAGTCAGTCCACTCCCTAGGCTCTACTGGGAACGAACTGCTCTGATACCAAATTGTAACGACCCAATTTTCAATATGTCTAGATCATACCGGAAACTGAGCGCTACCAATTTGTCTTCCTAATTATTATCTATTATTTATCATATGAGCCTGATTCGTTGTTAAAAGCGTAGTTAATTTGCGAGGTTTTTTTTTTTGAAAACGTTTGGATTAATAGGCGGAATCACTCATAATCAATTCACAAGTAATAACAGATAAAACAGTTATAAACAACCACACATAAATACATCACAAGTAGCGAGCAACATTTAGTGATCCAGCCTTTGTTAGAGTATAGACCTTTAGTTAGAACACCCTTAAATATAGCTAGATAATAACTATATACATATACATACATACAACTTCCCAGGTCCTGACCTATTCAAGAGGTCCCTAAGCTGGCACCTAGGCTAGCCTATACTCTATACTCACCTAGTCCCTCTAAACTACTAAAGCGAGGGAAAGTACGTTCTAGGTCTTCAAAACTCAAGTCAAGTGGAACGTCATCAAAAGATAGAACATCATCTGCTACTCCTCTACACGATCAGACTTTTCCATAGGACGTGTCTCTGGTACCTCATGAAGTAGCCTCACAATAGGAATCTCGTACACAGGATTTAGGTTAAAGTGCACATACGAACGGGGTGCAGACGTTGGCTGGTCTCACAGTATATACATATAATCAGAGAACGATATTCACCCTAGACTCAGAAGACTATCTAGAGCAGAATCCTCTTCTTGCGAACGGTCATTAGCGAACTATGGTAAGGTACTCTTACTTCCATCTGAAGGGGGAAGGGAGAAAGAAGGGGTAAGAACTGGGGAGTTCTTAGTAGGGTCGGGGTTATTAGTTACGTTCATTTATTTGGGGTCGACTAGCAGACGAATAATAGAATATAGCGAAGCAGTAAACAAAAGATAAAGACAGAAAGAGAAAGTAGAGACAATAGAAAGCAGAACACAAACAAAAGAATACAAGAAAATAAAACATAAAAATAGCATACAAGCAGACAAACACAAAGAAATAGATCACACACAGAAAGGAATGCAACAGAGAATGATGCGCAGACAAGAATGATGCATGTCTAGCCCTAGTGCAGGTAATGAGCTCATCTGTCGGTTACTAACCCGCTCCCGACGTTATCCAGCAACCTCTGTCTGGATAAGGCTTTCCTATTGGCTATACCCCTGTGTACAGGAAATAACCCCTCTGCCACCACAGGGTCCACTGCACGCAGGAAATAACACATCTGCCACTGCAGGGATGTATGCCGACACACCTTCTGTATACAGGAAATAACCCCTCTGCCACTACAGAAATGGAACAGGTGGTCACGGTACTTCTGTAGCAGGAAATAACCCCTCTGCCTTACAGAAATAAAATATGGATCTGTACCGTAGGAAAGCGTTCTCAGTGGTCGCACCACTATCTATCTGACTGCCTTCACGCAGTAGATCATCATACAAGTATATTCGGCGTTGCCTTAGCGCAACAAATGAATAAACACATCTCTTGGGCCTACAGAAATAGCACTCCCGTAAGTGAACTTTGGCTTACAGGGATAGTCTAAACACAACACAACAACTTTCTGTAGGTGAACTTCGGCCTACAGAAATAACACCTCTGTAAGTGAACTTCGGCTTACAGAAATAGTGCCCCTGCAAGTGAACTTCGGCTTACAGGTATCACAACTCTCTGTAGGTGAACTTCGGCCTACAGGAGCAACACCCTGAGATACACAATTGATATTCACTGCAGGTGAACTTCGGCCTACAGGAATAACAACTCACTGTAGGTGAACTTGGGCCTACAGGACCTCTAGGGCCAATGGAAAAGCAGCAGATGAACATACAACAGAACATCATGCCACAAGGCTTAACTCTTTATTCTTATACTCTTCTCCTCTATTCTTTTTGTTATATTACTCTTTTCTCATTATCATCATTCATTATCATTCTCGTTATTCATCATCACTTTCACATTCTTATACAGTACTTCTTTCTTTCTCTGTTCAATCATACTATACAAACTTTACAGCTTTTACTTTAACAATATCTTGGCTCAAACCATTTCTCTTTATCATATTACTCTTTTCACTTTGTCTTTTTACTCTGCTTTGATTACTCTTTTCTTTGTATCTCTTTACTTTTCTCTGGTTACTCTGTTCTCTGTGTTTTCTTTACTCTGCTCTGATTTCTCTGTTTAACGTATGTATTTAAAGCTTATGTAAATTTCGGTATGAATAGTTCGCCTGTCCCAAGTATAGGTTCATTAAGTCTATA